>NC_134842.1:2136474-2446929 GCF_965363235.1 Mytilus galloprovincialis
AAAAACTAAGGATTTTCTTACCCCAGGAGTAGATAACCTTAGCCGTATTTGGCACAACTTTTTGGAATTTTGGATCGTAAACGCTCTTCAACTTTGTATTTATTTGGCTTTTTAACTATTTTGACCTGAGCGTCGCTGATGAGTCTTATGTAGACGAAACGCGCGTCTGGCGTATAAAATTAAAATCCTTGTACTTTTGATAACTATTTACACCACTGGGTCGATGCCACTGTTGGTGGACGTTTCATCCCCGAGGATATCACCAGCCCAGTAGTCAGCACTTCGGTGTTGACATGATTATCAATTATATGGTCATTTTTATAAATTTTCTGTTCACAAAACCTTAATTTTTTCGAAAAAATAAGGATTTCTTACCCCAGGAGTAGATAACCTTAGCCGTATTTGGCACAACGTTTTGGAATTTTGGTCCTCAATGCTCTTCCACTTTGTATTTATTTGGCTTTTTAACTATTTTGATCTGAGCGTCACTGCTGAGTCTTTTGTAGACGAAACGCGCGTCTGGCGTATAAAATTAAAATCCTGGTACTTTTGATAACTATTTACACCACTGGGTCGATGCCATTGGTGATGGACGTTTCGTTTCGTCCCCGAGGGTATCACTAGCCCAGTAGTCAGCACTTCGGGGTTGACATGAATATTAATTATATGGTCATTTTTATAAATTTTCTGTTCACAAAACCTTATATTTTCCGAAAAACTATGGATTTTCTTACCCCAGGAGTAGATAACCTTAGCAGTATTTGGCACAACTTTTTGGGATTTTGGGTCCTCAATGCTCTTCAACTTTGTATTTATTTGGCTTTTTAACTATTTTAATCTGAGCGTCACTGATGAGTCTTATGTAGACGAAACGCGCGTCTGGCGTATATAATTAAAGTCCTGGTACTTTTGATAACTTTTTACATCACTGGGTCGATGCCACTGCTGGTGGACGTTTCGTCCCCGAGGGTATCACCAGCCCAGTAGTCAGCACATCGGTGTTGACATGAATATCAATTATATGGTCATTTTTATTAATTTTCTGTTAACAAAACCTTGAATTTTTCGAAAAACTAAGGATTTTCTTACCCCAGGAGTAGATAACCTTAGCCGTATTTGGCACAACTTTTTGGAATTTTGGGTCCTCAATGCTCTTCAACTTTGTATTTATGTGGCTTTTTAACTATTTTGACCTGAGCGTCGCTGATGAGTCTTATGTAAATGAAACGCGCGTCTGGCGTATAAAATTAAAATCCTGGTACTTTTGATAACTAAATTCATTTTTTAAAATTAAGGAACTTTTTTGACAACCATGTTTTTCATGTTGCAATAGTAGTGCTCATATAGATTATAAATAGCAATATTCATTTTATACAACTTTGATAAAAATGAAAATCGTTCATTGATTCAATCTATAAATATCTTATATATGATAAAATATCATTGTTTTATAAAACAGTATTTCTGAATAGCTTCATGCTTAAAATGACAGAAACTTGAGAGCATATGTTTTCTAGGAACATGCATATATAGGAATACATTCTACGTGTTTTAAATTAATTGTCTCCTCTGTAAAAAACTCACAAAATATAAAATCAGTACATTGACAATATATTTACTTTTCAGTAAATGCCGTTTATGGTCTTTAGGTTTTTTTTAATACGCAGAAATATCCTATGGTGACAAAAACATGATGTACTTATATGTGTACATTCATAAAGTGGACTGAAAAATGAGATTGTGTCAAAGTCTTTGAAAATATCATTTTTTTTTTCTAATTGATATATGACGAATATTAAGTGAGTGATGTCCCTTGTTGCTATGGTCGTTGAGATAGCACTCCGCCTAAAAAGTTGTTAAAATAGTAAATCTAAGGTACATTGAATTCAGAAATCGAATCTTTGTGTAAACGTATGACAGCTGATCGTATAAAATGTCTGTTAAATGTCCTACACAGTGAAGAAAGTGAAAATATGAATGATGAAGTGGTCGAACAAAATCAAAACAAAGAAAAAATGGCGTCTTTTTCTGAGGTGGTAACTAATCATCAAGAAAATTTAAATATAACATCTCAAAACACTGACAATGACCCAGGGAACTTTGTAAAGCCCATTTTCCTTAAGGACGAAGATGTCCATGGCTCAGGGAAACCTCCGAAATCTCTATAGCTGACGAACGTCGAGATATATAATGCAATAGATGTCAAGGTACCTGCAGAACAAATCAAAAGTATACAACGGATAAGAGAAATGTGTCGCCTGTATATGGACAGCGAGGAGGACAGACTGTCTTTTTTAGTGACAGGGTTGCACCTGCGTGGCAGGCGGGTACCTCTGTACTCGCAAAATCCTCGAAATCTGGGTAGGCTACAAGAAAATATCATTCGCATTAAAGTAAAAAATGTCCCTCTATTCGTGGATGATGGGCAAATCCACAGAGCTTTAACACTGCAGGGTTGTGACATCCAAAGTCTGTTCAGAGAATGCTTGAGAATCAATGGTAAGGGAACTGCTTGTCAGACTGGAGACAGAGTTGTTATTAGTAAAGTCCTAGATAAAGTAGTGCCAAGAAATTTGCAGATTGGTAAATATATGGCTAGAGTATTCCATGCTGGACAACCAGAATTTAACAGAAGTATCAACTATGATACTAGTAGCAATGTAAAGGCATGTCATAAATGCTTAAAACCAGGTCACCTAATATATGAATGCCCTAATGATTGGGTTTGTAGAACATGCAACAAAAGTGGTCATAAAATGTTAGATTGCCAATCTGACTTACAAACTGAAAATGATAATTCAGAAAACTTAGATGTAAATGTCCAAGAAAGTGAAAGTGAAGTTGTACAGTCCAATGCCAATCAGACAATATAACATATGTCTGAAACAGCTGACAAACAAACACCAAATACAGCTATACTAAAACCATCACATACTAGTAGTACATCCAACAAAGCTAGTAGCACAAAGACAGGCCCAGCTAGGAATGTACAAATGTCAAATGTGAACAACACAGGTCAGGACAAATCGCAACCATCCATTGACAAATTCGTAAATACACCTAAAATATCAAGAAAATCAGCTGCAAGAAATCATACTCCACCTACACCTGAAAACATTGGACCAAAGAAATCAAAAGCATAAAACTTATCTAGTCAAATAACAGTTGTATCATTGTTTTAAACCATATAATTTATTAACTAATTGTATTTTTCTATATTTTTATGTTATTTAAAAATAAAATAAAAAAAAGAATAAACATGAAAAAAAGATCAAGCTCAAATACAGAGTTTAATTTAAATGATGATGAAAACAGTAGACATTTTTTCAAAAAATGGCTATATGCAATAGTTTATATAATGTTGAAAATGACATACATGTGAATGTGCAATACTTTACAAAAGTTAGATGTTATAAAATGTCAATTAATGATATTAGATACAAAACTATGGTGTAACATATATGATTTAAAAAAAAAAAAGAGCTTATATGTATATCTCAAAAAATGTTCAATCAGACTATATGTAAATTTTTGTTCAAAAATTGTTTTGATATACGAAAAACAACTGATAGACTTTTCCCAAAAAAGTGGTTTTTCCTTTTTCTATTTATAGAAACATCATATCGTATTGAAAATTTGTCACGTAAATTTTACGGTTATTCATTCAAAGTAAACCATTACACATTCAAAATAAATCACATGAAATTACATAATATGCATTATTACTGTTTAATTAACTTCAATCAACTATACAGAGACAAGAACGTATGCTTTGTAGTTAGAACTGCACTAAATTTATTATGGACATGTGTATACAGTACTATCTACCTGTTATTTGTACTAAGTCAATTAATTAAATTTAGAATGTTCTTACATGTATCAAAAATGCAAACAATGTATAACACCTATAGTTTCTTTAAACTTAGGTCAACGTGTCTAGTTATTAGCTTAATACTGTATGATTATATTATTAGGTCTTTCCACCTTTCTTGTGGAAAGACCTATTGAATTTGTTCTGATTATTAGGTCTTTCCACTTTTCCGTGGAAAGACCTATTGGATTTCTTCTGATTATTATTTTTTTTTTTTTCTTCCGCCTAATTTTTTTCCTTCGCTGTTTTTTTGTTTTGCAAGATGTCGCTTAATTTTTTTGGAATATGATATCGAACAGTTTATACGCTTTTAAAACCAACTCTGCTTAACCCAATACTTTCCCATATAGGAGTTATCTCCCCAAACACTGTTTTTCTTGTTATCTCTAAGGCTTCGCAACCGTATTAGAAACCGACAAATTTATTTTCTCCAAATTGCTCGTTATATCCTCAGGATAATCTGTTTTAGTTTGACCGAAGCCATATAGAGATTCCATATGAGAGTTATTTCCCCTTCTGTATTTGAAATTTTGAAATGTATTTAAAACTGGAAAACCATAAGTATTAGAGGCCTAGGGTCTTTTTATTTAAGGTCCTTGGTCCAAAAAAATGAAAATAAGGTCAAGGTCAAAGGTGAAGGTCATGTTCAAAAATATGATTTTGGCTTGTTATCTCTTCTTTTCAGAAATCATATAAGATATCGACAAAATATTTTCACAAGATGTGTGTTGCGACATGGCGTAACACATAAATTTTAGTTAAAAGGGTACGTAAACATTTGACGTGACTTTTCCCCCTTTTATATCTTAAATTAGTTGTATGGTAATATAACTCATTAACAATATAAAGTAGAGACCTGGGGTCTATTGATTTTAGGTCCTTGGTTGTTGACCTTGAAATTGAGTTCAAGGTCATACACAAAATTCACGTTCTAGATTTTGACCTTTGCCTTTATCTCATATGTATACATGATAAAGACATAGGACTTTTGGCAATAGGTTGCAAGCAATGTGAACTTGTACAAGCCAACCGGAAGTGACCTTTTGTTAACCGGAAGTAGCTATTTTTTGTTCTATATTAATGTTAAAGTATGTAGAACCATATATTTTTGGAATCAGTGTCAATTTAACTATCAAACTATACCGGAAATAACATCATTTGAACCGGAAGTAAACAATTATCTTCTTTATCTATATTTTTTCCATAGAAACCATATATTTTTGGAATAAGCGTTCAGCAAGCTGTCATTTGACGCTACAACTGACATTTGAAACCAAATTTTAATATTTTCATATAAAATAATCCTTACTGGTGGAAAGACCATCAATGGTTCTTTGAACAATTGGTTTTTAATTATGATTGGAATGCTAAAGTCATTTTATACTTACTTGCTATGTTGGGTTTTTCTAAGTCTATTTTTAGACAGACTTGACGTTATTCAAAATTGTAAAACTATTTTTACACATACACAAGAATCACTTGTTTTAAATCATAACAAAGTAAATTATAAACACAAAGGTATAATTGATGTTTTAAAGAAAACCAAAAGTACCTACCTTATTGAAAATGGACTCTCCTTCAGGACACAGTCGCTCCAAAAACGTAAAAATAAAACAAACAGGCAATCCTGTCTCAATTCTATATTATTAATTAGATCCTTTCTAGATACAGATATTATTATTTCCCACTTATATTAGTACATCTGGCAATTGCGATATACAAGATTCACTTTTTCAGAAAAGTCCAATTCAAACATTAACTGTGTTCCACATATTTTAATATTTTCCCGCGTTTCGATCAGTATAGCGGGAAAATGTTGTATTCTCGATATGGATATCGTCAATTTTCGGTAGGCCGAAGAAATTTTAGCCAATCAGAGGACTGAGTTGTGGTCATATATAAGGTGTTTTCTGTGGTAGCTTCACTTCTAGCCGTCGTATTGACCGTGTAAACTAATGGACGCCGAATTACAGCAAGTTATCCAGACAGAAGTACAGAATATCGTTCAATCCACACAGGACCAGATGTAGAACAGTATGACGACGTTACTAGATTCACGTTTAGAAGGGTTCCAAAGAAGGATACAGGACAACCAGAAAGTGCTGTCGGACACGCAAATAGCTAGGATGGACGAATCACTGACCGACAGTTATAAATTCCGAAAGAGGGGGAACGAAGAACAACACAAACACAACCAGAAAGTGTACGCCAAAATCAGAGAAGTGCATGCAGAATTTGAGACCGACAACTTGACGCAGTCCAATATCAACAGTGCAAAAAGAAAAATTTCAGAAGGTATGGACTTGATAAAAAATCGACAAAAGCTCATCAAACTTGCAGATTCTTCAGACGCGGGTTGGCGCGTGGTAGAAGAATACGTTACCAATCCACTCGCTGAAGATTCCGAGGACGAGAAGAAGATGTATAAAGCGCAGAGTAGAGCAGAAAGCAAGCTGAAAAAAGAAAAGTTAAAAAGACGCCCAGACCGCAAGAGCGTGCCATACACACAACAGGCTTCAGCGAAAACAACAAATTCGATCCCTGTGAACGTTAGTGGTGGATCCAGGTCTGATGTACGACCCGGTAGATGTTTCTATTGTAATGAGTACGGGCACTGGATTAGGAATTGTCCAAAGTCTGCTGCTGAGCAAAAACATAAGATAAGTATTGATACTTCTATATGTAAAATTGATAATAAAGTAGAAATGTATACTCACCCAAAAACAGAAGTAGCATCGGGTGAACTCTATTCAATGAGAAATGTTAATTCAATAACACAGACATCACGTGATGTCCAGTCAATGAGCAATACACATACTACTACTATAGTAAAATGTAACGGTACAGGTGTAGGTCATTTAAAAGAGAGCTTGAGCGAATGGAAGAGAATAGGTGCCACGGATTTTGTATTAGATATTATAGCAAACGGGTATAAAATTCCTTTCAGCACAATTCCATGCATGGTTGAATTACAAAATAACAAATCAGCAAGAGACAATCCTGAATTTGTTCAGAGCGAGATTGAAAAATTGCTAGAAAAAGGATGTATTACTAAAGTGTCTCGTAAGCCATATGTAGTTAATCCTTTAACTGTAGCTCATAATAGAGGTTCAAAACTCAGATTAGTACTAGATGCAAGACATATCAATCCATATGTAGTTAAATTTAAACACAAATATGAAGATGCAAAAACTGCTAGACAGTTATATGATCAAGGAGATTTTGTATTTTCTTACGATTTAAAAAGCGCATATCATCATATAAGCATTTTTGAAACAGATACTACATATTTAGGTTTTAAATGGGAGCATGAATATTATGTGTATAATGTTTTGCCTTTTTGGTTGTCAACCAGTGGGTATATTTTCACAAAGGTAGTCAGGGACGTTATAAAATATTGGAGAAGTACGGGTCTAAAAATTGTCATGTATCTAGACGATGGCCTCGGCGGGGGCAAAAACATGAAAGAGGCTATGTTAGCGAGTGAAAAAATCCATTCCGATTTGGAACAATTTGGGTTTGTTCTTGCATCAGAGAAGTGCAATTGGGTTCCTATTCAAGGTCTTGACTGGTTGGGTTTTCATTGGGATATGATAGAAGGGGTTATAAGAATTACCGAAAAAAGAATAGAGAAGCTTTTAAGAATTTTGGAAGTTTTCAGGTTACAATTTCACTACGGAATTAGGCTTTTCCGGGTGAAATTTATTGCAAGTATTGTAGGACAGATCATATCAATGCAGCCTGTATTAGGAGATCAGGCACGTTTAAGAACAAGGTATTTGTACCAATGTATATTGCAAAGGGCAAGTTGGAACGCCAAAGTACTAGTTAGTACGGACGCATTCGAGGAGTGCATTTTTTGGGAACATAAAGTTGAAAATTTTAACGAGATAGGATCTCGGTTAAGTCAGTTGACTTATAATGTACCACAAGATTATTATGTGTTCAGTGATGCATCTGGTACAGGTTTCGGTGGTTTTGTTACCACTGGTTCAGAGGACGAACCTTTGGAAATGTTTGGTAGTTGGTCAATGGCGGAACAGGCCGAAAGTTCGACCTGGAGAGAGCTCGAGGCTGTAAAAAGATTATTGATAAATTTTGTCAATATCCTCTCTGGTAAGATTATCAGAGTTTTCACAGATAATCTGAATATATTGGTAGTAGGAAAATGGTTTTGCATAAGAACGCTTTGTTCGTTGATGAATTTTGCAGAGAGAATGCAATTAAGTTGAGTTTGGTTTGGTTACCAAGATAATCAAACCAGTATGCAGACACTCTAAGTAGGGTAACAGATTGTGATGACTGGGAAATACGAGATGATATTTTTCTGTATCTTGATCACGTTTGGGGTCCACATGCCATAGATAGGTTCGCACATGATTACAATGCCAAGTGCAAACTTTTTAACTCAAAGTTTTAATGTCCCGGGACTGCTGGGATAGACTCGTTTACAGTAGTATGGGGTGGACAAAATAATTGGATAGTTCCACCACCAAGTTTGATTCCAAAGGTTATTAATAAGATTAGAATAGAAAAATGCAATGGCACTTTAGTCATCCCGGAATGGACATCGGCACCATTTTGGCCTATGTTGGTGGATCGATTTGGAAATTTTAAGGATTTCATAGTTGACAGAAAGTTTTTTCAAGGGGAAAATCTGACTAAAAGAGACAGAGGGCAGTGCGAAGTATTTGGGCAACAGTGTTTCAAATTTAGATTGATAGCATTAAGAATAGAATTTTAGTTTTCAATATACTTATGACGTTATTTATTTCAACAGGGATTGCATTAGACAACACAGTGAAGGAGGCCGTCCATGACAGTGGTATAGAAGTTGGCAGTTATATGTACGAGCTTTATCCGAAGATGTGTGAACTGTTGATAAACTCTAAAAGTGACAATACTGTTAAATCATATTTTAATTCTTACAAACGATGGGAACGTTTCATTACTTTACAAGGACACAAATCTTTGCCAGCTCAGCCAGTTCATGTTGCACTGTATTTAACACATTTATTGAACAATAATTCTACTTGTCACCCTATTTCGAACGCAGTGTATGGTATAAAATGGGCACATGAGATAATTGGTCTAAGCGATCCTACATCAAACACTTTTGTAACATCAATTCTTGAAGCATCTAAAAGAGTAGCACCAAAAAAGACAGAGAAGATAGATCCAATTACTCCGGAAACTTTAATCGAACTTTGTGATATGTTTAAAAATTCTTTAGATTTACTTGTTGTAAGGGATTTGGCAATGATGATTTTGAGTTTTTCAGGATTTCTTAGATATGATGAGGTCAGTTCGTTACGCTTTTGTGATGTAAAAGTACATGAATCTCATTTAATTTTGTGTATCGAAAAAAGCAAAACAGACCAATATAGGCAAAGTTCTGAAGTCTTGATTTCCAAGGGTAATTCATCTGCTTGTCCTTGCACAATGTTTCTAAGGTACACTAGGTTAGCAGGTTTCAGTGATTCTTGCCAGCAAAATTTTTATTTGTTTCGGCCTATTTATAGATCTCGTAATACATGCAAGCTTATTACTAAGGATAAAAAGCTAAGTTACACGGCGGCTAGAGAGTCTATTCTTAAGAGAATTCGAACAATTTGTCCAGATGGAAACATAGGTCTCCATTCGTTCAGATCCGGTGGGGCAACAATGGCGGCAAACGCCGATGTTAGTGACAGATGCTTAAAGAAGCACGGTAGATGGAAGTCTGACTCTAGTAAAGACGGTTACATAGTAGATTCCACTGAAAAACGTTTGAAGATATCTAAGTATTAGGCCTATAGATTACCCCTTTCTTTGGTTTTCTATCACGTACGACGGGCTGTCGGCAAATTTGTATTTGTGTTTGAGTTTTATTTCTTTTACTGCCATGTGAACGAAGAAGGTATTGTTGGTGTGCTGTCAATGGCAGAAAAGGGTGTCATTTGTGTGTCTGTCGTCTGTAGTATAGAGAATACTAATATTTTCCCGCGTTTCGATCAGTATAGCGGGAAAATGTTGTATTCTCGATATGGGAATCGTCAATTTTCGGTAGGCCGAAGAAATTTTAGCCAATCAGAGGACTGAGTTGTGGTCATATATAAGGTGTTTTCTGTGGTAGCTTCACTTCTAGCCGTCGTATTGACCGTGTAAACTGCAATTTTTCTAAATGATGATATTTATCTGTTTGTACATTATAAAAAAAAAATCTTGATTTTCGAAAACTGTTTTTTAAAATGACGGGGTCCGACGTTCATTATCCTGAGATAGACTCGAGCATTGATTCGGGCACAGGTTTCCGTAATACGGTTTTTCCTGGTCGGCCTTGGCTATCAATGAGGGGTAATTTTATTACAGTATACAATATTTTGCTGTGGTTGTACATACTGAAATGATTGGTAAATGAAAATGCAATTTGATTACTGATTTATATGTCACGATTATAGATTTATTATACAATTATATCTGGCGTCCATCACGTACGACGGGCTGTCGGCAAATTTGTATTTGTGTTTGAGTTTTATTTCTTTTACTGCCATGTGTACGAAGAAGGTATTGTTGGTGTGCTGTCAATGGCAGAAAAGGGTGTCATTTGTGTGTCTGTCGTCTGTAGTATAGAGAATACTCTATAGTATACGCTATGTTACAAATAATTTGTTCCTGGGTACGTCCGTACTTCACGAGTTGATAATTGACACGAGCTTAACCAAGGTCACACATTGTTACCTTTTGCCGATTGACAAATTGTATCTTAAAGTAGTCGATCATGTAGATAAATCACAGAAATTAAATACTTTTTTAAACTATCGATACCATTATGAAAACTATTAATTTTTGTACACTTAATGTTAATGGTATAAAAAATAAAGAAAAAGGATTTAGGGTTATAGAGTGGATTAAACGCAATAAATGCTCCATTGCCGTATTACAAGAAACGCACTTTAACGAAGACACAAAAACAAATCTTGAAAAAGAATCTGATTTTATTTTCTACTGCAGTAATGGCACTACAGCTAGTAGGGGGGTAGCAATCGCTATAAATAAATACGCAGATATCGAGGTAATTGATAAATTTTGTGATAACGACGGGATACTTATCCTATTAAATGTAAAAATGAATAATTTTATTTTTTCATTAGTTTGTCTGTATGCACCAAATTACAGGACTGATAGGAATTCTTTCTATAAAAAGGTCAACAATTTCATAAAGGAAAACTCGATTGGCATAATTTTGGTTGGAGGCGATTTAAATGAAGCGTTAAGAAATATTGATGGAAAAGTTTAGATAAAAATGCACGATTTACCGAACCTGTTAATAGTTTAAAAACTTTTATTAAAAATCATAGCCTTATAGATATTTGGCGCTTTCTACACGAAAGCACACAAAAATGTACATGGAGAAGAAAAGATCAGACTCAAGCAAGTAGGATAGATTATATTTTAATTGGAAAAGATTTTCAGGCTCTTGTTGAGAATTGTAAAATAAAACCAGCACTTATTAAAGTGACTGACCACCAAGGGGTAGTAATTAACATTCTGGTTTTAGATTCTGAAAGACGGAATGGGTACTGGAAATTAAATAATTCTATTTTAAGATATCGAATATCAAGATAAAATCAATAATGTGATAAATAGGTTTAAAGGTCGTATAATCAATAGTGACAGCAGTGATATCCGTTTACTATGGGACAATTTGAAAGTCGAAATTAGGGACGAATCTATACTTTACTGTAAAAGAAAATCAAAGTTATCAAGGGAGACAACAAGAAAGTTGGAAAACGAATTAGAGCAACTTACGAAATTAAGAGATGAACAATTAAAGGAAGATGAAAAGTTAACAAATGATATAAAACAATTAGAGGTGCATTTAGAAGAAATTTATGAATATAAAGCCAAGGGGGCTCAAATTAGATCAAGGGAAAAATGGGTGGAATTAGGGGAGAAAAATAACGCTTATTTTTTAGGATTATAAAAATCAGCGACAGGTTAAAAAATCTATTAATAAGCTAAGAAACGAAAGAAACGAAGTAATAACAAACCAGGAAGAATTTTGGAAATGATAAAGAATTATTATAAACTATTATACACTACAACATGCCCCGAAAAAATGTGTTACATTCATACGTTTCTGATACTATTATAGAAAAAGATATAAATATTGATGACTTTAAAGTATGTGATGGGGAAGTAACTATAGATGAATTCACTAGTGCAATAAACACGATGAAGCTAAATAAATCACCAGGTCTTGACGGCTTGACTTTGGAATATTATAAGACTTTCTGGGAAAAATTAAAACTTATGTTAGTCAAAGTTCTTAATAAAGGACACGAGGAAAAACTTTTATCGTATACCCAACGAACAGGTGTACTTTCTTTATTATTTAAAAAGAATGACCCATTATCTTTGGACACTTATCGTCCTATATCATTATTAAACGTAGATTTGAAAATACTATCCCATGTTTTGGCACAGAGACTTAAAAAACTGCTTCCTAAACTAATTAATGAAGATCAAACTCGGTATGTAAAAAATCGTTTTATTGGATTCAATTTAAGGCAAATTCAAGACATTATGGACTATGCAGAATCATACGGAATAGATGGGGCTATCGTATTTGTTGATTTTACTAAGGCTTTTGATTCTTTGGAATGGGAATTCATGTTAAGCGTTCTAAAACATTTCGTTTTTAATGAATCATTTATATCATGGGTGGAAACTTTATATAAGGGAATACAAACATGTGTTATAAATAATGGATGGGTATCTGAGATTTTTGAAAACTCCAGAGGAATCCGTCAAGGATGCCCTTTATCTGCTTTACTTTTTGTTTTGTCAGTAGAAATTATGGTTTTGAGATTACGACAAAACCCCGACATCAAAGGTATTCGAATTACTATTGATAAAAAATACATAACATAAAAATATCTCATTTGGCGGATGATACAACTCTTTTCTGTAGTTCAAAAACCGACATATCAAATGCTATGAATATATTAGAAACGTTTGGTTCTTTCTCAGGTCTGAGATTAACTCGTAGTAAAAAAGAAGGAGTATGGATAGGGGCGCTTAAACATAGTAAAGATAAAATTGAGGGAATACGCTGGGCGGACAAACCAGTTAAAGCCTTAGGGATTTATTTTGGTCACAACACAAACGAATGTGAAAAGTTAAATTGGGAACCTAAAATTAATAAAATGAAATCCTTACTGAAGGCATGGAAAAAAAAGAAAATTAACAGCAATTGGAAAAATATTAATTATAAAATCTTTGATCTTACATAAATTTACATTTTAGGCTACTTCGTGTATTGTTCCAAACAAATACATAAAAGAGATTGAAAGCTTTTGTTTTAAATATATTTGGGAAGGTAAAAATGACAAAGTAAAAAGAAATACACTTATTGGCGATTATCAAAAAGGGGGGGGTTAAAAATGGTTGATTTTGATAGCTATTTTACATCACTGAAAGCATCATGGGTTTCCAAATTTAATTCAACCACTATGCCGAACTGGAAGATTATTCCTACCAAATATTTCAACAATCTAGGAAAAAATTATCTTGTCTTTAACATGAATTTAGATAATATTAAATCACTAAAAGAATTTGAAAATATACCAGACTTTTATTTGCAAGTAATTTCAAGCTGGGTGAAAACAGGGGGAGGTTTTACAAAATTTGAAGATCATTTTTCTAATATAAGAAAACAGATTATTTGGGGAAATAGATACGTTAAACATTGTAACAACAGTTTGTTCTTTCAAAACTGGGTAGCAAGTGGTTTGATTTATATCAACGACATACTTGATCGTGAGGGAAAGTTATCAGAGGTTTTTATTGTAGAAAAAATAAGCAATAAGTCTAATTGGATTGCAGAGTTTACAATATCAAAATCTTCCATCCCAAAGAAATGGCAGCAAGTTCTAATTTAACAAAACTCTTTAAAGAGTAAAATAAGTATTACTAAGGATAATTTGTGATGGGGAAATAAACAAATACAAACACAAGATATCTATAATAAAATGTTATATAATAGTTTAGTAGATCAAAAATATACACAGCCGATTGGTATTAATATTTGGACAAGAAGTTTAAAGCTAGAAAGCAAGCCAAATATGTCATTCGTAAACGATTTTATATTTACATTTTTAAGAGAGAATAAGATGCAAATGTTTAGGTGGAAACTGCTAAATTATATTATTCCAACAAAGCAATTACTATTTAAATGGAAAATTTCTACTAATAGTAAATGTAATTTTTGTAAAACAGAAGAGGAAGATTACTTTCATTTCTTTATAACATGTTCTTTTTTAAAAATTTTGAATTAAAGCAAAATAATTTCTCAAAATGTATTTTTCATAAATTTGAAGAAATTGATTTAATAGAATAAGTTGAATATATTGTAATAGTTTATGTAATATTGTTTATTATATTCTGAGTATGTTCCTGGCAACTCAGAAGTTTTTTTCACAGGAATACTCCACTGGCGCTTGGACAATGGAGTATAATTAAAACAAGATATCTTTAGAAATAAAGAATATATTTGTTGTTAAAAAAAAAGATATATGACCCAGTTTACAAAATAATTGATGCCTACTCTTGTTTTTAAATGAAGATAGAAGATCGTGACGTGTATAATCTGTACGATGTTTAATTCGTTTGTTCCGATTGATACGTTTTCCATTAGACCTATTATCACATGTTTTTTAACCAACAATATACATAGTATCGATAGAAAAAGTTGTATATATGATTGTATATAGTTATCAAATGTACCAGGATTATAAGCTTTGTTCGATTATATTGTCAGTTAGATAAATTGGATATCGTTTAATCCAAGTCAGTTTGAACATTTTATATCAATCTTTAAATCGTTGATGTCCTTGTCCTCTTGGTCTTTGTGTCGTTCAGATAAACTCATCATAGATACCAGGACTAAAACTTTACACTTAAGCCAGACGATTGTTTCGTCTAGAAAAGACTTATCAGGGATGCTCGAATCAAAAAATGTTTAAGCATTGAGAACCAAAAAATCCTTCAAGTTTTGCCAAATGCAGAGTGGTTGGGATCTTATCATTTTGCAATTGCGGCTGTGCTTTCCTTAATGTTGTTAAATTAATCTTTTGAATTTCTTGGGTTTCCTGAAACGTTATAGATGTTCCTGTAATTGTCTAACAAAATCCAGTCCTATTTGTCATACATATTGTATTCTATAATTTGGCTTTGTTGAAGTTATAAGATAAATAAGGCTTAACGTTTTTTTATGTAATATCATTGGAAATTAAAAGGAAAGTAAACAAGCTTTCCCGTTTACTTTTGACCGAACAGTATTTTATAAAAATAATTTACAATAGGTTGGTCTTTTTCTGTCGGAAATATTTGTGGATAACCACATGAATAGTGATTAAATTTCTGCAGCCACATTGCCACTTTTGACTCAACTGTGAAAGTGCTAAGTTTAAAAAGATAATTTCGGTTGACGGCTTTTGATTTTGTACAAAAAATTCGGGTTTATAAACACGTGTATGTCATTGAAACTATGGTGTATATAGTTTATATAGTTGTTTGCCATTACGCATTGTGATTATTTAAGGTTAAATAGAAAATTGAATATCCGATGTATCTATGGCCCCTCTTCTATGAACAATTCATAAAGCAGTCGAGGAATTCGTATAAAACCTATAATGAACAGCCTCCAAATTAGAAATATGAGCGAAATTTTTAAGAAACAGTAATTCTGGTTGCTACCCTATAGCGGGTTATTTTCTCAGGTGTTTATTGTCACTTATTTTTACGGATGAGAAAAAAATCGCACAAATGATTGCATACTTTCGTTTTAATACAAATAGCTAAAGATAGCAGAGGGAAAGTCAAACTCATAGATTGAAAATAAACTAGCAATGACATGGCTAAAAATTAAAAAGGCTAAGCATACTGCGGCTTCCGACGTATAACTTATGTTATTTCAAATCCGGTAAATAGTCTAATTCGGTAGGTCACATTCATAAAATGGGACGGGTATTGTAGTTACGACATAAAGAACATATCCGATATCATGTGCGAAACGGTTATTCCATTACGGTTAACTAACTCGTGCGTCGGTCGGTAGGTCAACAACAGTATAGTTTGTTTTAACAACATAACCAAAAAGGAAATAAGGTATACATGTATTCTTTAAAATGACTCTTACGTGTGTATAATCTTATCAATAAGGGTCAAATATATTATAAGAGTAGGGTACTCTATCAGGTAATTACCCTTATTAGATAGTGTCAAATTACATAAAAATTGTAAATCATTCTTGAAAATTGTATAAGCTGATGAGAAAGTACAATAAAGTTCCGGTCGAGATCAATATATATCAGACGTCATTTAGGTAAACGAATCAATAAATTTGATACTCAATTTTCAATATTTTATATGCAATAATTTTAGTAGCCGCCAAAATCCGTAATTGGGATTTAACAATCCTCCAAAATAAAAACCGCTAAAATATTTTGTATACTTTGTTGCCCCTAATTGTTGTGAATGTTATTGAACACATATGCTGGACACGTTTGTGACTTTTTCCTAAGCGATCGTTAACGTTTAAACGTACATTTGATGATAAGACTCTAGTAAACCTTTATTGATCTGTATGACTATATTCTGTTTGAATGTCATCAGTGGACTGAACAACATTTATATAATTTCAATTTAGCAATTTATCAACATAAATCTGATTAGGACTTTTTACCATACGACTGCGACAGATGTCACTCGTGTTTTGCTAAGTTGTTTTATATGTTACTTTTATCGTAGTTGCGAGGAAAGTTGAACAGTGAGTGCCATATGTTTTACAATCCGGTACGGTTAAAACTTTTTTTTTCAAGTTTTATATACCAGAGGTTTGAAGACCTGGATGCTTCGTAACTTGTGCAGATACCTTATATCACGAATATTCTGTCTGTCATATGTCGATTGTACGTGAAGTCATTTTAATAGTCAGTGACCGATTTAAAAAAAATACAGTTTTTTATGTTAAAAGAAGTATTCACTTATTATGAGTTATGCGTATCATATTTAGTTTATGGGTTGCCTTTTACGTCGTTATGGCCATCAAGTAAGCTTCATCTGACCTGTACCTCATTCCATTATTCAGTTTTATAAGTAAAAGTTATGGACTTATCGAATTGACTTCCGAAGTTCAGTATTTGTATGATTTTAATTTTTATTTTCTATATGGTCAAGTCTGTGTCTCGATTACTATAACCAACTATGTATGGTGTATAGAATGATATATGTCAAACTAGTGATATCTGAGCTTATGGTCGATGTCTAAACTAACTAAAGACATTTTTATCACGTCTATAATTTGGTTAAATATCTATGTCTTCTGTCTGGTAAGTTCCGAATGTGACCTATTCCTGGATATAACTGTTTTGCCGAGTGTAAATTTCCATTACTTTGGATTTTTTAACCCTGTATGCTAACATTGTCTATGTAAATTTTAAAATTGTTTGTATGCACATTGAACGACAAATTTATGTGACGTATAAAATTTTCTGACGTCAGACACTCAAATTAATGAATGTGTTCGTAGATAGTAGCTGTTTTGTGTTCTGTTAAATTGTTCCTTTAAAAATTGTTATACGATGATGACTGATGTACCCATATTTTGACTATTTTATTTAGTGTGTCTGTTTATTTAACGCATCAATGTAAATACAACGGAATTTGATTAGACTGCCATTAAAGTGAGAGGGTTAGCGCTATAGAACAAGGTTTAACCCAACATTCTCTACATTTGAAAAATGACAGTTCTTGTCCATTCTTTTTTGATGCGTTTTGTTATTTTATTTTGCCATGTTAATATGGACTTTCCGAATTGATTTTCCTCTAAGTTCAGTTTTTTTGGTGATTTTACTTTTTGCTATACGATGTGTCTCGGTATTAATGCATCAAACATTCATGTATTTAGTTAAGATTTTTTTTGTGGGTTCGGTTGTATATGGTGTTATGTCTTATCGTTTGTGGTTTGAATTCTGTCTTCCCGGAATATTTCACACATGTCTTATCAGTATTGTCGAGTTAATTTTCATTTTTTATGGATAAAGTATTGTCTTAGTCCAAATAATGATGACATCGGCAAACATTAATTAAAAACAGCCTTTCAACATGTTCAATACCGTCATACTCATGGTAATATTTTGGACTAGTATTGTGAAAATAATTGAATTAATAGATCATATATTCGTCACTAAAATACGTTACTGTTTGTTCTCTACTGTGCTATCGTTAATGGAAGATGTTCGTTGTTTTTCTGTTGTTAACATGTTGTAACGACTGTTTAACTATTTATTTGTGCGTTTCTCTGTGCTGAGTGTGTTTACGTTTGCGTGTGATGTATCCCTGTCACATATTGTTGTCCAGTCATATAGTTGGAGACAGACCAAGCATAACATAGAGTAATCATAAGTTAACGCCGCGTGCACATATTTCATTCGTCAACTGCAATTTTCGCATTTACTATAATTGAGTTAACGCAGTCAAATAAGAAATTATAATGTCTACTCGAGAAAAAGCGCGTTTACTCAGTGTCCATTTAGTCGGTAGTACACGGGTGTTAACCAGCTTCTACATTTTTACCTGTGTACGTACTCTTAGAAAACAAGCGTTTACTATTGCTATAAACAATTTGTGAAAATAATAAATATCTTTTTGTCTGATTTATTGATAAATTGCAAATGATAAAAAAATAAAGTAGCACTTAACAAATATTTTCGGAAATTTTTTGGATTTATAAATACTGCAACAAATAGAGAAAAAAAATATGTAGATGCCAACAACAATTAATATTAATTACGGTACATTTATCTGGGCAATGTTTCAAGACTTTAAATAAAACAGACGACATCAAACATGTCAAATGATCCATTTAATATGTTTGCAAACAATACACTTATATCAAAATATTTGCCGTAGTTCATGGTTTACCGAATTTTAAAATCGACATTTATATATAGGACTAGAACACACCCGTGATATCGCAGGTCCGTGTTAGAATTAAAGATATAACTATGCGCAAGACTTATTTTTGTATTAGTATTGTCATCTGATACAGTCATGCCGATTATAAGATAGTTATCACAGTTTTCTCTGATTTCAAATCTTTCTGTTTGAACCCGTTTAACTGGAACTTATCAATTATTGGTAATATTAATTATTTGGAAAACAAAAAGGTCCTGGGATGGAGTATTTTTCTAATCAACAGCATTGTCCTACATAATTTATGAATAAAGTTGAATTCTTTGATTCGCTGTTTTACGTTTTACTAACAAATTAAAAACTGTACCTATACGCCTTATTTTTAGTATTCGTATTGTTATCTTATAAAGTCTTACTGATTAAAATACTACAATAGGTAACAATTTGACAATTAAGTAGTGTCAACCCTGTGATTATGATCCGTGTATATATAGCATATCCCGAATACACTGTTTGGTGGTGCGCCTGTCAAATGCGGAACGTACAGATAAGGTAATAGGTAACAGATGAATATACTATTGGTATCGGTATCGGACTCGACCCGGAACTTCTTAATTATTGGCAATATTAATTACGTGGAAAACAAAAGGGCCTGGAGTGGTGTAATTTTTAATCTACACCTTTGTACTATATTAGTTATATATAAAGTTGAATTCTTTGATTCGTCATTTTTACGTGATGACGGCTGACAAATTGGACCTCTTAATTTTAGTATTATAGATGTTAAGGTTTTGTTTTTAATCTGTTAATTCCTACAGACAAAAAGGATTGTTTTCTTATAGAAATAATCGTCGAAATAGTTCCCTCTCTTTTATATCAAGCATTCCATCCTAAGGTATAAAAAGATCATTCATCCCGCCTGTACAATGGTGCAAACTCTAATTATATTAAAAGAACTATTTGCAATTTTTGTTTTTATCGTTAAACATATAATTACCGTAGACTTAAAGAAAAGCTATCATCCTTAGTGACAAACAGAAAGGAATCGTAAAGCCAGTGTATAATATTCTAACAAAATGAAAAATATTGGCACCTTTTTTGCATGCGACAACATATTTTGCAATTTTAAAATTAAATTTCTTCACTTTTATGTCAAATAACCCATCCTGAGGTATGACAAGTACTCAATTATCTGGCAAGTACAAGACAATTAATAACAAAATAGAATGATTGTCAGTTTTTATTGGTATTAGTAATCGTAGACTGATAGAGCTTTCTATTTGTCTTTTTGTGCTCAAAAGAATTTTATTATGTCACTTGAGTATAGAAATGATAAAAAATGTAAAAAAATCTATTTCCCTAGCTTCAATATGCATTTTTAATGTAAATATGTCCTACGGACTCACTTGATCCTAAACTATTTTCAGTTTTACTTGGCCTAAGACACAATTAAACTAATATGATATGTTATTTGTAATTTTGCTTTCCATTGTACATTACATACATATGTAAGGATTATTTGTAACCAAAAAGCTTCACAAATTTAGGTACAGGCTTAAATAAATTTGACTTTTCGATAACTATTCTAAGTCTGGTAAATCAAATTAGTACTATATTGCTTTCAATACATGTTATGTTATATATAAAGGTGTTTAAAAAGTATTGTTTGGCAAAATTTGAATTTTTAAAAGCCCCAAATGTTAACACGTGCAGTGCACGCCAGTTGACGCCGCGTCAATTTTTCCCGCACATCTACATTTTATGCTAGGTCTGTACCAACTGCATAAGCAGGAGTTTTGGCAAGCCATAAAACCAGGTTCAACCTACCATTTTTTCTTCAAATGTTTTGTTCCATGTCAGAAGTATGGCAGTTGTTATCAAATAGTTCGTTTCTATGTATTTTTTTTGTTTTTCTTGCACTTTAGTAACGTTGTTTTCTTCTTGTATTTGATGAGTTTCCCTCGGCTTACGTTTGTAGCCTGGTTTTGTTTTCTCAAAATCAATTGATAACTTTTGAACGGCGGTATACTACTGTTGCCATTATTCATTGTTCATTATACATGTTTAGTTTTCGTCTTTTGGTCTATTTCTCAATTATTTTAACGAACAATTGTAATTATACGTGTCTGTTTGGCAGGGTTCATAAGACGTTGACCTGCTTTTATTAGTTAATTGAACAGTATTAAAGTGCCTAACAAGATTTTGTGAGGTAGCAGAAATTGACATTCAGACGATCGTATTGACTTTTAGGGTCCAAAAATAGGCAGATCGGACATATTTTGACTTCATTTAATGACTACTTTAGTTTGGGATTAATTGTCATATTGTTAACTTATTGCTATAAGACTAAAAAGATGTTGTTTTTGTCGAGCCTGCATCTTTTGTTGCAGAAAGCTCGACATAGGGATAGTGATTTAGTTGAGTTTTTGTGTTTTGGTCTTTTTTTCTTATACTGTATGCAATAGGTCAACTATATTTGGTGTATGGAATAATTGTAAGGTGTACATGTCTAGCTGGCAGGTGTCATCTGACCTTGACCTCATATCATAGTTCACTGGTCAAAGTTAAGTTTTTTAGTTTTGGTCTTTTTTTTAATACTATATGCAATAGGTCGACTATATTTGGTATATGGGAATATTTTATGATCTTCATGTCAGTTGCACAGGTTTTATTTGACCTTGACCCCATTCTCATGGTTCATTGTGCTCTGGTAAGTTTTTGTGTTTTGGTCTGTTTTTCTTAAACTATAAGCAATAGGTCAACTTTATTTCTTGTTTGGAAGAATTTTTAGCTGTACATGTCTGCCTGCCTACCTGCCTACCTGCCTGCCATGGTTCATCCGACCTTGACCTCATTTTCATGGTTCAAAGGTCAATGTTAACTTTTCTAGGATTATGTTCAGTTTATGTGACAGTTGTAATAAAGCTTTATATTTAGGACTATCAACATAATATCAATGATAAGGAAAGAAGGCGAGATATTTCATTGTATGCACTCTTGTTTTGTTTTGTCACGATAATCAATATTTTTTTTACCTGGCGTAGTCGTACGTAAAATGAATTTCGCCATTTTTCTCCAAAAAAATACTTGTTTAATGCGCGTATGGCGTACTAAAATATAATCCTGGTACTTTTGTTAACTATTTAAACCACTGGGTCGATGCCACTGCTGGTGGACGTTTCGTCCCTGATGGTATCACTAGCCCAGTAGTCAACATTTCGGTGTTGACATGAATATCAATCATGTGGTCATTTTATAAATTTCCTATTTGCAAAATTTTGAATAATTCAAAAACTAAGGATTTTCCTATTCAAGGCATAGATAACCTAAGCCGTATTTGGCACAACTTTTTGGATCCTCAATGCTCTTCAAATTTGTACTTGTTTAGCTTTATAAATATTTCGAATTAAAGGTCAGTGCTGAGTCTTATGTAGACGAAACGCGCGTCTGGCGTACTAAATTATAATCCTGGTACTTTTGATAACTAATTAATGTAAACTTTCTGTTTTTTTCTCGGCAATAGGCTATAAAAAGATAATTTACCTACTGTGTATTCCAAAAACAAATTGAAACAGACGAAGTTGGAATTTCTACCTTTCATACCTTTACTTTCATTGATAAAACATAATATGGACTTTTCCAGCGTCAAATTATTTGATAACTGTTTACACTCATGCACGTTCTGATTTTATCAATAGTCATGTATGAAAATAATAAACATTTTAACTACTACTAACTTTGTTCATTCGAAATTGCATACGACTCAATAACAATGACGTTCCACATTACAAAAATGATTAGGGGTAAACTTGGAAAATATAAAATGTCAGATATTTTAAATTATATTTTCTCCAATAACGAATAAATCGTTGAATATTTTATTTGCGTATTTAAGGCAATAGAAAGTTTCTGCTAAAAAAAAGTCTACCTTATAATTGATTTTTTACAGAAAATTCGCCCTTTTAAAATGTTAAATGTTCACAAATAATACGCGACTACAAAATAAAAACAGTTTTTAAAATGCGGCAAAAAAATGTCATTCTTATTGTTATAGTGGTATTGAAATAAAATGCGTTCAAATAAACAGTGGTATAGCAAACATAAAATGTTCTCACAAAAAGGTTATCAAATCAAAACTATATTTGATGTATGGAATGATTGTAAGGTGTACATGTCTGTCTTGCAGGGCTTACATACCTATTGTTTATGGTTCATTGGTAAATGTTAAGATCGTTGTGTTTGGTTTATTTCACAAGTACTTTTGTCATAAAGGACCAATACTTTTATGTATATGTAAGTCAGACAGTATTCATCTGATTGTGACATCATTTTCATAGAACTTTGATAACATATTGCAATCTGTCAATACGAACGCAATGATAAGTTAAATAGGCGAATCATTTCAGTGAAAACACTCTTGTTTAAATATATCTATAATACTAAAATTACGAGGTCCAATTTGTCAGCCGTCATCACGTAAAAACGACGAATCACAGAATTCAACTTTATATATAACTAATATAGTACAAAGGTGTAGATTAAAAATTACACCACTCCAGGCCCTTTTGTTTTCCACGTAATTAATATTGCCAAAAATTAAGAAGTTCCGGGTCGAGTCCGCTACCGATACCAATAGTATATTCACCTGTTACCTATCACCTTATCTGTACGTTCCGCATCTGACAGGCGCACCACCAAACGTTGTATTCAGGACTAATATGCTATATACACGGGTCATAACCACAGGGTTGACACTACTAAATTGTAAAATTGATACCTATTGTAGTATTTTAATCAGTAAACTTTCTAAGATAACAATACGAATACTAAAAATCTGGACTAAAAATAAGGCGTATAGGTACAGTTTTCAATTTGTTAGTGGGCAAGACGTAAAACAGCAAAGCAAAGAATTCAACTTTATTTATAACTTATATAGGACAATGCTGTTGATTAAAAAATACTCCATTCCAGGACCTTTTGTTTTCCAAATAATTAATATTACCAATAACTGATAAGTTCCAGTTCAACGGGTTCAAACAGAAAGATATGAAAGCAGAGAAAAACTGTGTATCTTATAATCGACATGACTTTATCAGATGACAATACTAATACTAAAATAAGGCTTGCGCATAGTTATATACTTTAATTCAGTCACGGACCCGTGATATCACGGGTGTGTTCTAGTATTATATATATATGTAAAACGTCTGTTTATATATATATTAAATATATATAAAACGTCTGAATAGTAGTCAACGATTTTCGCATGAGAGCGCTTGATCGTTACGAGTAACGATACACGTATACAATTTTTTTTTTATATAAACGCCTAAAAAGTGTACACAACAACACCAAATAGCAAAAAGAAAAGGAAACTATCAAATGTAATTATTCATAAATATTTCGGATAACAGATATCCTTCATCAGTGTGATTGTGATGTTAAATGAATGATATATCAGTCTACTTAGATTTATACAATAAAAAAGTCAAACCGAACATCAGTTAAGACGCTTGCACCATTCAAAAAACATGTTAAACATTATATAGGTTATATGAGTGCAAATATATCCTGTAAACAAAAAACATAATGTGCGATATCAACTAGCAGACTTCTAAAACTTTAACATTGCCGACAATTATGGTTTTACAAGAACGATTGCGTCAATAACAATTCCAAATTAACTGCCCTGAACGATGTAAATTTGTAAATATTTCAAATTTGACGACGATAGAGTAGTTACAACAGAGTCTGAGTATGTAAACATCGCGAACAAACGGCTGTAAAAATGTAATACTAAGTTTTGACAAAGTATAAATAGAAGAACGTGGCTTGGTACTTCTACATCCCTTAAAAAATTAAGCAATTTTAAATGATATCTTTAAGAAATTTATTTAATAGATGAAAAAGGTTAAGAAATAGACAGTGACTGGAATAATAAGTAATATAACCCAAATGTGAAGCACATTTTACACCGTGGTCATACTGATGACATATCCGAAATATCTATAGTTACATTTGTTCATTTTATTATTATTATTTTCGTGATAGTTTACCCTTTTAGACTAGTTATATGTTATATTTTGTAGTATACTATATCATATTTATATGATCCATCGCCCCGTATGATTTATCGTTGGCTATTTTTGTCAGTCATTTTATATATATATATATATATCAGCTGATCTGTAACAATACCATCTTCTGTCCTTATATATCGTGTTTTGTATCACGATGCTAGATTAAAACTGAAAAAGAAAGATTACACCCGGCCACCGAAAGCTTTATTTTTGTGACGTTAAGGTGGTCGGGTGGTCTAGCGAACCGGATATATACATACTAGTATCTGAACGTACATTGAATTTCTATATGATTATAACAGACTATATGTAACTCTCTGTTTGTGACACCAGGTACTGTCTGGTGAATGTTTCATTGTACATATTTTAAAATTTATCAAGAGAAAAAAGGGCACCGGATACAGTTCAGGCGATTTAGTGTCACGATATTTCAGTGTCATGAGTTCGAATCCCGGCGAGGGAACAACAGAGCTTTTTCTAACATTGTTCGGTTGATGTTAAGACGAATTGTATATACAGAATGTGCACAGTCATGTATCACCATCACTGCTGGTGATCCGATGGATAAATCTGTTGTAGAGTTGTCACTGGTTCAGACTTACTTAAAAATATCATTATTTCTTTATCTTGCATTAATTTGTAGTATCTTTTGCATTGTTGATGCTTAGACGAGTTGTATAAATGTGGTCGTGTGGTCTAGCGGGACGGCTGCAGTGCTGGCGATTTGGTGTCACGATATCTCAGTAGCATGGGTTCGAATCCCGCGAGGGAAGAAAACAAAATTTGCGAAAGCAAATTAACAGATCTAACATTGTTGGGTTGATGTTTAGACGAGCTGTATGTATATATAGATATATCATATTTTTCTGAGCAAATATAATATAATATGACTTTTTTATACGCCCGTTTACGGGACATATTATTGTAAAGCTGTGTCCGTCTTTCCGTCGTCTGTCTGTCAGCGTGCCTGTCCGTCGTCAACATGTCGGACAATAACTCAAAAATGCTTGAACCAATTTTCATGAAACTTTGATGAATTGTTTTATCTATTGGAGTGTGCTCCGTTTCGTTTTGCATAAACCTTGAAATTAAGTTTCCGAGTTTAGGCTTTTTTTTTTTAACTAAAAAGAATTATTTTTACAGTATTCGGACAATTACTCAGGTATAGGGGGAGGGTTGAGATCTCACAAACATGTTTAACCCCGCCGCATTTTTGCGCCTGTCCCAAGTCAGGAGCCTCTGGTCTTTGTAAGTCTTGTATTATTTTGATTTTAGTTTCTTGTGTACAATTTGGAAATTAGTATGGCGTTCATTATCACTGAACAAGTATATATTTGTTTAGGGGCCAGCTGAAGGACGCCTCCGGGTGCGGGAATTTCTCGTTACATTGAAGACATGTTGGTGACCTTCTGCTGGTGTTTTTTCTATGGTCGAGTTGTTGTCTTTTTGATACATTCCCCATTTCCATTCTCAATTTTATTTTAATTACTCAGAAACACTTTCACAAATTTGCAATAAACTTCGGTTTATATTTATTGACATGAGCTCCCTTTCGACTTTTCTAAAATGTAAATTTATCTCTTCCGAGTTATAGGGTTTTATTCATTTAAAAAGGGAAATTTTCTATTTTCGGATTATACCTCAAAACTGCTTTCAGCAGTTTTCATGAAACTTTGGTGAATTGTTTATATTTATTGACGTAAGCTCCCTTCCAATTTTTATCAATTTTAGATTTCACGTTTCGTAGTCACCTGGTTTTATCCATAACAAGGGGGGTTTGAATTGTTATTTAAATGTTCAGAATGTTCTGTTAATCTATGTCAACAATCGCTAACAATTACATTAGATGTATGTTTCATTATAAAACGTTATTCTGATTGGCCAAACTGCAATCTCGTGATATTCCTTAACCAAATTCATTACACAATCCAATGTATCATTCATAATAACACGAGGTCCCACTATGAAGTGCACTGGTAAATAAAAACAAAACTTGATAAACATCGTGTTTTCATAATCTTAGCTAAAGAAATGTAATTATAAGAATTGAATGCTTCTTTTTGTAACGTCATAGGGTTGTAAATTGTAATCAAAGGTACCAGGATTTATAATTTAATACGCCAGACGCGCTTTTCGTCTATGAGTTTTGAGTGACGCTCAGATAAAAATAAAGCCAAAGTAGTAAAAAGTTGAAGATCATTGAGTTTTTCTTAAAATTCAAAGTTTTGTAACAGGAAATTTATAAAAATGACAAATAATTAATATTCATGTCAACACCAAAGTGCTAATTACTGGGCTGGTGAAACCCTCGTGTGCACATTTTGAGAATGAAGCGCTTTCGTGCTTCATACAAAATGTACTTCGGTCAACGCTTTTACACCCCAATGGAGTTACAAAAAGAACCTTTCAATTCTTAAATAAATTATGGTACCGTAACAAATCTCTTATTTAGAGTTGACCTCATATTCTGTTTTTTTAAATCTTTTAAGGTTCTTTATATCAAACATGTCACTCTACGTAATATGTTAACATAATTGGCCTTCCAACGTTTTCTTTCCATGAGTGTTTTTGTATAGGATAATTCAAACTTCGTTTAACTACAGTGAAATTGAGAATGGAAATGGGGAATGGATGTTTATCCAGTTTTACGTTTTGTCAATTTTGGATGATTCAAGCACTTTACTGTTGTTCTTTTCAATTTTATTTACAACTTATGCAGACCGCTGATTACGAGAGAAAGTTTTGTATAGTTCGTGAGCTCACGTACTTGGTGCTTATACTTTAAAACATGTGCTACTTTTCAATGATTCATATGATTTCTAACCTAAGTGCAGCCTCAACCTTTAGATTTTGTTTTCCTCAAGGCTTTTTTTAATAAACGTGAATCATACAGTGGTTTCCTATTAAGCACATCAACGATATATTAATTGTTCATTTTCTGATATGCTAAAACTGACGATGATGTATTTGGTATATGGGAGTATATATCTCCAAATTGATTTTATATTTCAAAACTTGCGTTTCCTATTATACATTTCCTTGACAGAATGTTGTAACTGACAACAAAGCTAGAGTTGAAGTCATTTGCTCGTCAGAATTATGGATGACATATTGACTGTGTTGACATTTTTACAAATATGTGTGACAAACATCACTGTTGATAAGTTCTAATGATTGTAGTAGAAATCCCTTACTCGTATTTTAAATTGTCTTGATCACTACGATTGATGATAATAGTGGAGTAGTATCTGCTAACCTTTCCTTGGTATCTGATATAAGCCCTGGTATTTGATGTGGTTGGTGGGGCTCAATAAGTACTTTTTTTCAAGTGTTTTATAGAAAAAAAATCCTTGTCTCTTTTTTAGCTCACCTGGCCCAAAGGACCAAGTGAGCTTTTCCCATCACTTTGCGTCCGTCGTCCGTCGTCGTCCGGCGTCGTTAACTTTTACAAAAATATTCTTCTCTGAAACTACTGGGCCAAATTAAACGAAACTTGGCCACAATCATCATTGGGGTATCTAGTTTAAACAATGACCCGGCCAACCAACCAAGATGGCCGCCATGTCTGAAAATAGAACAAAGGGGTAAAATGCAGTTTTTGGCTTATAACTCAAAAACCAAAGCATTTAAAGCAAATCTGGCATGGCAGTAGTTTGTTAATCAGGTCAAGATCTATCTGCCCTGAAATATTCAGCTGAATCGGACAACCCGTTGTTGGGTTGCTGCCCCTGCATTGGTAATTTTAAGGACATTTTGCTGTTTTTGGTTATTATCTTGAGGTAAACAGCAATCTATAATGTTCGGCAAAGTAAGATTTACAAATATGTCAACAGAAGTTATTGCCCTTTATAATCAATTTTAAACAATTTTCATAAAATTTGGAAATTTTTACTAACATTTTCCACTGAAACTACTGGGCCAAGTTCTTTCTAGATAGAGATAATTGTAAGCAGCAAGAATGTTCAGTAAAATAAGATGTTGAAACACATCACCATCACCAAAACACAATTTTGTCATGAATCCATCTGCTTCCTTTGTTTAATATTCACATAGACCAAGGTGAGCGACACAGGCTCTGTAGAGCCTCTGGTTTGATTGAATGAGTCGGTATTTCTTCAAAATAATATTTTTAATTGAACCTTTTAATGGCATCTTATGTCTTCTTTTCAGTTTTTTTAAGTTAACCTTGGCCAAAGAGCCAAGTAAGCTTATAACATCACTTGACGTCCGTCGTTTGTCGTACGTCGTCGGTTGTCGTCGTCCGTTAACTTTTACAAAAATCTTCTTTCCTGAAACTACTCGACCAAATTTTACCAAACTCGGCCACAATCATTACTAGGGTATCTTGTTTGAACGATATGTTCGAATAACTGCCTCGCTAACCAAGATGGTCACTTTGGCTTAAAATAGAATTGTGGGTAAAATGCAGTTTTTGGCTTATAATTTTGAAACAAAAGCATTTAGAGTACATTTGATTAAATAAAATTGATCAGCAGTTTAAAATCTGTTCGCCCTGAGATTTTCAGACGACTCAGAAAACCTGTTCTTAGGTTGCTACCCCTAAATTGGTAATATTAAGAATATTTTGCAGTTTTGTTTTTATTAACTTGTATATGAATATAGATAGCGATAAACTGTACACATCAATAATGTTCAGCAAAGTTAGATCTACAAATATGTCAACATGACCAAAATTGTCAGTTGACCCTTTAATGAGTTATTAATTGCCCTTTTAAGTAAATTTGTAACAGTTTTTCGTAATTCTTTGTAATCTTCCTCTATTACAAAAGTCTTCTCCTCTGAAACTACTGAAAAAAGGCCACGGTCATCATTAGAGTATCAAGTTGAAAAATGTGTCTGATGACACCGCCTGCCAACCAAGACTGGATGGCTAAAAATAGAATAACATAAACGGTACCATTTTTTCTGCACCAGATGAGAGCATAGAGGTAAAATCAAGTTTTTGGCTTGTATTTCCAAAACTAAAGCAAAAGAATGATGGTTGCATATTTCATGCATCTTGGAACCTAAGTTTATGAAAGTTTTTGCGCTTAAAAAATGAAAATTACATGAATAAATCATTTTTTACACTTAATTTTCAAATTAATCCCTAAATGGTCATCCAGGATTTTAAAACATAGCAATTTAAAAGGTTTATAAACATGTAGCTGCATAAGAAATTTTAATTTCGTTCAATTAGTTATTGTTGAAGTTTTTGTCAATGAATATTGCTTATCAAATTAAAATTAAATTCTGCAATCAAATGTTTGCACTTGGAATTATTTACACTATTTCCAATTTCATGGTAGCATTTCTATGTATGTTCATAAAAATTCACCATGTCCAATACATTGAATAGATTTGGAAAGCTTAAACCTTGTAACTGATTAAATAATATTAATTGTCAGTTGAAAATAATTCAAAATTAATTTGTTTCACATACAACTGGCATGCTTAGAACTCTTGATGAAAGATAAATGCGATTAATGTGTTCAACACTGTATTACAAAAAAAGAGTTAAACACCAAAAAACCTAACTCCATGGAAATATCAAAATCGAAAGTCCTTCAATTAGTAGAAAAAGTCTACTTTCAAATTCAACAAATATGCTGTAACTAAGATTCTCCAGCATTATTTAACTGTTATAAAATATGCCGTAGGGTATCCCAAAGTAATGAATGTATAGCGTATGCTACCATTTTTATATTGAAAAGCAGTGTAAATTATTGTTTTATGTGATTTTTCAATTTCACATAAATGGTGTGCTCACATGAATTGTCATTGATATGGTTATATTTATAAATTTACTGTTTACAAATTTTTGATTTTTTGAAATACTAAGGCTTTTTCTACCTCAGGCATAGATTACCTTAGCTGTATTTGGCAAAACTTTTAGGAATTGTGGTCCTCAATGCTCTTCAACTTCGTACTTTATTTGGCCTTTTTAACATTTTTGGATTCGAGCGTCACTGATGAGTCTTTTGTAGACGAAACGCACGTCTGGCGTATATACTAAATTTAGTCCTGGTATCTATGATGAGTTTATTTACAACCACTTGGTCGATGCCACTGCTGGTGGCGATTTATTTCCCCGAGGGTATCACAAGCCCAGTAGTCAGCCCTTTTTGTGCTGACATGAATTGTCATTGATATGGTTATATTTATAAATTTACTGTTTACAAATTTTGAATATTTTGAAATACTAAGGCTTTTCTACCTCAGACATAGATTACCTTAGCTATATTTGGCACAACATTTAGGAATGTTGGTCCTCAATGCTCTTCAACTTCGTACTTTATTTGGCCTTTTTAACTTTTTTGAATTCGAGCGTCACTGATGAGTCTTTTATAGACGAAACGCGCGTCTGGCGTATATACTAAATTTAGTCCTGGTATCAATGATGAGTTTATTTACAACCACTGGGTCGATGCCACTGCTGGTGGAGAATTATTTCCCCGAGGGTATCACAAGCCCAGTAGATAAACATAGAATTGAAAGCATCTTGAGTAGTCCTATGATTGTCCCTTGATTGTCCTTTAACAAGAAACATTAAAACTTAACAGTAGAGCTCATTATATCTATAAAATAACTTGAAATATCCAATCAGATACCACTACGTACGAATTAATTTAGCAGACGATATTTGCAAGTACATAGAAGTTAATAACATACCCTGTAGTTCTTTACAACCATCTAAGTATTTACAATAAATTTGTGTCCAGCAGGGTATAACCATATATACTATATGTGGTATACAATATTAGATCAATTGTTCAGTGGACGAATTGGTATTTATAGAGATAGATATCAACTTTTCATTCACCACAAAAAGGCAGACGGTAAAATCGCAAGTCAGTGAAAAGAAGTATTTATGTTTTTATCAGTTGTTTATACAGCACAAAATTCATGAAAAGTAGATATTTGGTTTCAAGAAATACTTCTTAATACGAGAATTAACTATTGATTCACACAGAAAATGTAAACTATGTGAAATTATACACATTCCCTGCAGTGACACCTGTACAACAAATGTAAAGAAATGAAAAACTCATTTCACTTTCAGTGTTTAACACATTAAAAAATAGGATTTATTGGATAATTATCATTATCTCGAATTCGAACCTATGTACAAACATGACATAAAAATGTATATAATAGCTGATGAAATGCCTTCCTCCTTATGTTTTGTAAAAACTTGAATTGTGACTTGTGACAGTAATACGAATAGTGAATTACTGCCACAATTGTAAAAATCAGTATAAAACATTTGTCAAACTTCCAACGAATTAAGTATTGACTTATACATAAACTCATCATAATATATCAGGATTAAATTTTGTATTTACACCAGATGCGCGTTCCGTGACGCTCGAATCCAAAAAAGTTAAAAAGGCCTTATAAAGTAGGAAGTTGAAGTGCATTGAGGACCAAAATTTCAAAATACAGCTAAGGTAATCTATTCCTAAGATAGAAAAAGCCTTAGTATTTAAACAATTCATACGTTTTGTAAACAGTTAATTTATAAATATGACCATACCAATGATAATTGATGTCGGCACAGAAGTAATTAAACAGCACAATTTAATACATATGTGTTTCAATTTAACATTCACTAGTACCTTACAATAATTTAGATACAATGATGTGTAACTGTAGGATACAATAGGGACAGACTGGTTTTAAAAATAAAGTTCAATATTAGATGTTATCTCTTTGTCATAAAAAAACATTGCTGATGTTGATTGCATCAATTCCTTTATTTGAAAACTGAACTGGAAGCAATTTCCTCTTATCATCATGTAAAGGTTCTGATCCACATGTTTCTAGTTTTAAAAGACAGACAAAAGCTACACCACAAAATGTTTCTGACTAGTCTGTATATTGGAGTAAATGTATATAGTTATCCCTTGTCATGTGCAAAATCTCTCAAACATATTAGAAAATGGGGAGGCAATTTCACAAATGATATCGGATATATGTTACTTACGTCGTAACTACAATCCCCTTCGCTTTCATGAATGTGACCTACCGAATTAGAATATTTACCGGATTTGTTATCTCATAAGCAACACGACGGGTGACACATGTGGAGCAGGATCTGCTTACCCTTCCGGAGCACCTGAGATCACCCCTAGTTTTTGGTGGGGTTCGTGTTGTTTATTATTTAGTTTTCTATGGTGTGTCATGTGTACTATTGTTTGTCTGTCCTTTTCATTTTTAGCCTTGGCGTTGTCAGTTTATTTTCGATTTATGAGTTTGACTGTCCCTCTGGTATCTTTCGTCCCTCTTTTAGAGGCAAATATTATTTAAAGAAAATATGATATTTGCCTCTAAAAGAGGGACGAAAGATACCAGCTGAGGGACAGTCAAACTCATAAATCGAAAATAAACTTGAAAGGGACGGGGATTGTAGTTACGACGTAAGGAATATATCATAACGGTCAACCAACTCGTGATGGCATCCGTAATTTACGAAGGGATGATATCAACTTCACCATGTGGAATTCTTGGTCTAATAGCTTCCTTGTGAGCAGCAACCCTATCAAGAAAATCATGATAGAGAATGCAAACACGGGAATATCGTATCACTTAAGAGATATATACCCCGTATGCAGGTGCTGCTGGAATGTTGCTACTTAGAAATGTATACAGACCAAATGCTTGCATAATCTTACCTAAAAGGTGATTTAATTTATAACAAATATTCACATTGTTTTATTGTTTTAATCCGTGCTGGTTTATAAGAATATAAAACTTCCGGTTGAGATTAAACAAAGAAACCATATCGCGATATTGACAAGTACATCAAAGACCTTCAGGACAGAATTTGGTGTATCATCGTAATCTGGTTTTTTTTTCATTTGATATACCATGGGGAATGCAATACTGGATTGCATTTGTAACTCGTTTTGTTGACAATTGTTGAAATATTGTGTAAATTTAGCATTTTTTCCCTCATTTCATTGATTTTGCATTCACCAGAAACTACCTATATTTTTCTGTTCAAATAGTTTGAGAAGAAAAAGCAAAAAAAGGAGGAACAGATCAAAAGAGAAGAAGAGAGAAAAAAACATGATAAAAAGGAAGAAGAGAAAAAACGAAAGGCTAAAGAGGAAAAAGAAGAGAAAAATCAAGCTAAATTTGAAGAAGAGAAGAAAAAACAAGACAGAAAGAAACATAATAAAAGAAAAAAAGGTGAGAAATCATTGGACGATGATTCCCTGATTGATGTTAACACTATTTTGTACTTTTTTCCAGTTTTCGATTGTGTTTGTGTGTTCATCTAAAATCTGTTTACATGTATGGTGAATACTATTAGCTTATACATATAAGAAACTGTGGTATGAGTGTCAATGAAACAACTCTCAATCCAAGTCACAATTTAAAAAAAACAAAAAAACAAAAACAACATGTAAACATACAATGAAAGAATAAATGTGATCTATGACACAATGCAAATACTATATTATTAAAAATAAAAAGATGTAAAACATTATCAGAAAGACAACTATAACCTTGGACAAAATGACGTTTAATATAGTAACGTACACAGGTAAATAGATAATTTTGATGTTAGGGGTACACGGAGTGTGGAAATAATGTTTACCAAAAAAAGTGTTGTTTGTAGTACGAGAACATATGTGAAAATTTATCAGCATACTAAATACTTATCAAATGTGGTATATATTTAATATAGTGACACGAGATTTAACACAAAATAAGTAAACATTGAATGATAAAAATGCATTAAAAACTGCATTAACAGGTCAAATTAACATGAAAGTACGGTTTAAGACTACTCGCACTCACTGAAAGCTAGTTTAAAGTCAAAAGAGATATAAGTTAGACATGAGTTCAATGCATTCCTAGATTAATTGTTAAATTTAAAGTTCAGTTTAACAACTTGAGAAATCATCCAAATCGAAATAAAATTCTGAATTGCTTTTGAATTAACTTTAGAAGGCATAGATAGTTGACATTTGACACCGAGTTGAATAAAATTCAGGAAAAATACATTAACAGATACATTAACAGATACAAATCAGGCCTCACCTTACTTTTAGTACTTAGTTTTCGTTACTTACCCTGATTTGCTTTCGCTAAGTCAAATTATGACTATTGGACAGCGATATACTACAGTGCTGCCTTTGTTCAAAGTTTTTGCCAAAAATTTTAATAAAATTGAGAATGGAAATAGGACATGTATCAAAGAGACCGAAGAGCAGACCACAGCCCGATGCCACAACAAATGAACAATATAGGTTTATTTGCACTGCTATATTCTTTAAGTTTATGTGAACTTTCAATACTAAAGAACAAGGTACTCAGAGAAACAAAACGAATTTGACATTGAACAAGTTTCCATGGCAACGAATCATAATTTATTTTGCATATTTTGTAAAATTTCGTGATTTTCTTTGTTTTTTATCAAATTTTGTGTTTTTTTAGATTGAAAAAGTATGTGCGCACCCAAAAACAACTTTATATTTGGTGGAATCATATCAATAGTAATGATTTAGCTTCTGGTAAATTATTTTGTTGTTTCTTGCCTGCGCACGATGTTTCCGTAACAGAAATAAAGATGGAAACTGCATAAAATCTGTATTTTTCATCGTTTTTTTTTTTTAAATAGTACATATTATGACGTAATTGCGACGTCATCAGGTAAAAATCTTTATGCTTTTCTTTTATCTTTCTTGAACCTATGCATTTATAAACAGTATGTGCCAATTTGAAATAGATATCAAACATTTAATTTATTTTGGGCCAAATCAAGGCCTTAATACCCCAAAATTATTTGCGCATCTAATTTTTTAGAGAGGCATCAGGTTTTTTCTGCAGGTGATATGATATTATGATTATTTGTTGTTTGCGAAATATGTCACTTGATATTGATGTCCGTTGATATGAAATATGTATGAAATCAAGCTCAATACACTTAAGTTATAACATGTAGCCCGTGAAAGTAACATGTTATTCTGTTGCTCAGTCTATATTCCTTATAAATACATGACTGTTCCTATTGAAGCTGAGCCATATATATATGTCTGGTTGAGTTGTCGGATTGGCAAGTGATATTCATTTTCCCGAATAGTGCCATATCCAATGATATAGTGAAATGTCATTCTCCCCATGAAATGAGCTAAAAATCTTAATTATAAAATATCAATATGAAGTTTTGTCCGTAGTTTGTCTTAATGTTGCACTTTGTAAATACAGCTGTTTATAAAACCACGCCTCTTTTAGGAAGATTTGGAATATTCATAGAAAATTAATTTTGTTTACATACTGGTTCCGAGTTCTGATCTGTAGTTTGCATCCCATAGAGACATAACTTGGGAAAGTTAATACGAGTGAATTTTGTTTATATTGAAATCTATGGTAACCCTACAGTCGAGGTAGGGATAGTTAAGAAATTAAGTGATAGTTTAAACTCTAAGAAATTCGGGGCATACATGTATAAACGTCGAAAATATGCCACACAGCCCTATATTTTTATCTTAGAAAAAAATAGAAGTGCATATGTACTAGGATATGATTTTTTTCAAAACTTCATAGTATAAGTGGTAAAGTTTTAGCCGTAAAGGGAGTTCATTTGTGAAAATGCATTGTCAATATTTACAGAAATGCAACCTTAAGTTCGCTTCCAGGGATAATAGTTTTTCTAAACTGCCTGATATATAACCATTCTTAGCTAAATCAGATGTCCATCTTCCATGAACTTTTAAAAGTCTATCCGGTATATCATATGTAGCTGCCATGCATACGAAAACTTTGTGTCGTAAATTCACTTTTTCTTAAAATATTTTGATTGATTAAAAATGTTAAATTATTGTACTTATGTCACTAATAAATAATTAATGTTATTATGTGTATCTGTGAAGACCCAAAATGACATTTCACCCAAAATGACATTTCACCCATTTCACCCAAAAAGGTACTATCCTGTGTTTCAATACTAAAAAAAACGCAGATAATTTCTTATTTTCATAGCTAGCAAATCTTTCTACTATGACCTCATAAATAAGTCAAGAATTTAAAAAAAAAATCATCTGAAATACGCTAGTCGTCAATGTCGACAATTCTACTTCACATATCAGCGGGAAGGATTGTGCCTGATGTTCATATGATGAAATCATAATCTTTCAGTCAGTTTAATTGAAGTCTGGAGCTGGCATGTCAGTTAACTGCTAGTAGTCTGTTGTTATTTATGTATTATTGTCATTTTGTTTATTTTCTTTGGTTACATCTTCTGACATCAGACTCGGACTTCTCTTGACCTGAATTTTAATGTGCGTATTGTTATGCTTTTACTTTTCTACACTGGTTAGAGGTATAGGGGGAGGGTTGAGATCTCACAATCATGTTTAACCCCGTCGCATTTTTTCGCCTGTCCCAAGTCAGGAGCCTCTGGTCTTTGTTAGTCTTGTATTATTTAAATTTTAGTTTCTTGTGTACAATTTGGAAATTAGTATGGCGTTCATTATCACTGAACTAGTATATATTTGTTTAGGGGCCAGCTGAAGGACGCCTCCGGGTGCGGGAATTTCTCGCTACATTGAAGACCTGTTGGTGACCTTCTGCTGTTGTGTTTTTTTATTTTGGTCGGGTTGTTGTCTCTTTGACACATTCCCCATTTCCATTCTCAATTTTATTGTTCATACGTTCCCATGGAATCCATTTGACAAACATAGTAATATCATTTTTGCGACAACAATTGTATATATAGACTGTTTTTTTTTATGCTGCCCTTGTGAACTGTTGTTACAGCGTTTTGATTATATGTATAAAACGAGACAGTGCAACATATTAGCAAACATGCAAAGCTTATCATAGACAACTATGTTGCTTTGACTTCCCTCCAGGAGGAACTCTTCAATTTATCCTCATCAGACCAGGAAATTTGCATTATCTGTTCACGACTATCAATATAATCATTGTTCGCTGTATTGTTTGCATTATGTAAAATTCCGAATCCAGGCCTAACAAAGACTCTGGTTCTTACTTTTCTCTTGTTATCTCTCAAAATTTCAAATCTCTGATACAAGTATTACAATAATTTAATGAAATAAATATTTTGAATAATAGAATGGGATGCTGCGACCCTTGGCCCCTAATTAAAAATATACCTTATACCTCATTCGAAAGCTTATTATGAGAGGAACAAAATGTATATAGTCAAATTGTTCCGCAGCGAATATTAGAGGAGTAACGAAGGATTGGAATATCGAAATACGCTGAGAAATAGCTTATTTTAAATAATGGAATGTACTGCTGCAACCCTTCATTTCCTTATCAAGGCAAAGTTTATACACCAAATTAAAGCTTATGGATAGAGGAATAAACTGAGTATAAACGATATGTGCCGCAAAATTGGCTATTTCACGCGTATTTTGGCATATAGGTCCTCCCTAACGCCTCTTATGGTCATTGCGGCACATATCGTTTATACTCAGTTTATTCTTCTACCCATAAGCTTCAATTTGGTGTATAAATTTGCCTTGATAAGGGTTACACCTCTAAAATATGTTGCGGAACATATTGACAATATACATTTTATTCCTCTCGTAATAAGATTTCGAATGAGGCATTAGGTATATATATAATTAGGGGCTAAAGGGTCGCAGCAGTCCATTCCATTATTGAAAATATCCATTTCATTATTCAAAATTGGCAATTACTTAATTTTCACGTGTATTTTGGCACATAGGTCCTCCGTTACCCCTCTAATGGTCATTGCAGCACATATCTTTTCAACTCAGTTTATATCTCTATTAATAAAATACACTTTAATTTGGTGTATAAATTTTTGCAATGATAATTAGGGACTTAAGGGTTGCAGCAGTCCATTCCTTTATTCAAAATAAGCTATTTCTCAATGTTCGAGCATATTTCGATATTTAAATCCTTCGTTACTTCTCCTATATTTGTTGCGGGACATAAATTTTGTTCCTCTCGTAATAAACTTTCGAATAAGATATAAGGTATATCTATAATTAGGGGCTAAAGGTTCGCAGCAGTCCATTCCATTATTCAAAATATCCATTCCATTATTCAAAATTGGTTATTTCATAATTTTCACGCGTATTTTGGCATTTAGGTCCACTGTAACCCCTTTAATGGTCATTGCGACACATATCGTTTATACTCAGTTTATTCCTTTATTCATAAGCTTTAATTTGGTGTATAAATTTTGCCTTGCTTAGAGACTGAAGGGTTGCAGCAGTCCATTCCATTATTCAAAATAAGCCATGTCTTAATGTTCAAGCGTATTTCGATATTTAGGTCCTTCGTTACTCCTCTAATATGCGTTGCGGAACATGTTGATTATATACCTTTTGTTCCTCCCGTAATAAGCTTTCAAATGAGGTATAAGGTTTATCTATAATTAGGGGCTAAAGGGTCGCAGCATTCCATTCCATTATTCAAAATATCTATTTTATTTTTCAAAATTGTCTATTTTTTAATTTTCACGCGTATTTTGGCCTTCTAAAAGAGGGACGGAAGATACCAAAGGGATAGTCAAACTCATAAATCTAAAACAAACTGACAACGCCATGGCTAAAAATGAAAAAAAACAAACAGAAAAACAATAGTACACATGACACAACATAGAAAACTAAAGAATAAACAACACGAACCCCTCGAAAAACTAGGGGTGATCTCAGGTGCTCCGGAAGGGTAAGCAAATCCTGCTCCACATGTGGCACCCGTCGTGTTGCTTATGTGATTACAAATCCGGTAAACAGTCCAATTTGGTAGGTCACATTCATGAAAAGGAAGGGGATTGTAGTTACGACGTAAGGAACATATCCGATATCATGTGTGAAATGGTTATTCCATAACGGTCAACAAACTCGTGATGGCGTCCGTAAAATTTACGAAGGGATGATTTCAACTTCACCATTAGGAACACTTGGTTTAATAGCTTCCTTGTAAGCAGCAACCCTCTATCAAGAAAATCATGATAGGAAATGCAAGCACGGGAATATCGTATCAATTGGGAGATATATACCCCGTATGCAGGTGCTGCTGGAATGTTGCTACTTAGAAATGGAAAGTTCACAATTGGAAAACTGAAATCATCTCTTTTGTCGTAAAGTTTTGTTTTCAACCGACCCTCATTGTCAATTTCTAGATGTAAGTCAAGATATGAAGCCGACTTAACTGTATCTGTAGTATCCTTTATCTCTAGTTCGATGGGATAGATTCGTTCCACATAGTCACCAAATTTTGAATTGTTTAGTGAAAGAACATCATCTATATAGCGGAAAGTAGAGTTAAAGGATATTGCTAACTTCTTATCTTTCTTCCTAAGAAGTTCCTGCATGAAGTCAGCCTCATTATAATAAAGAAACAAGTCGGCAAGTAGAGGGGCACAGTTTGTTCCCATTGGAATGCCGACAGTCTGTTGAAAAACACGTCCTCCGAACGTAACAAATATGTTGTCAATCAAGAAATCAAGCATCTTGATAATATCAGTTTCAGAGAATTTTTTGTTTGAATCAGAGTGATTCTTTACAAAGTAGGATTTATCCCTCCCTAAGACAAGATACTTGTATCTACGTTGGCCATTCTTTTTTATGAAGCAAAGTAATACCAACTCTTTCAACTTGTCTTTTAGTTTGGAATGTGGAATACTTGTGTAAAGAGTGGAAAAGTCAAATGTTTGAATACTGTTACATTGTCATTGCGGCACATATCGTGTATACTCAGTTAATTACTCTATCAATAAGCTTTAATTTGGTGTATAAATTTTGCCTTGATAAGGGACTGAAGGGTTGCTTGCAGCAGTCCATTTCATTATTCAAAATAAGCTATTTCTCAATGTTCACGCGTATTTCGATATTCAAATCCTTCGTTTTTCCTCTAATATTCTTTGCGGAACATGTTGATTATATAATTTGTGTTCCTTTCGTAATAAGCTTTCGAATGAGATATAAGGTTTATCTATAATTAGGGGCTAAAGGGTCGCAGCAGTCCATTCCATTATTCAAAATATCCATTTCATTATTCAAAATTTGCTATTTCTTAATTTTCACGTGTATTTTGGTATTAAGGTCCTCCGTAACCCCTCTAATGGTCTTTGCGGCACATATCGTTTATACTTAGTTTATTCTTCTATCCATAAGCTTTAATTTGGTGTATAAATTTTGCCTTGATTAGGGACTGAAGGGTAGCAGCAGTCCATTCCATTATTCAAAATAAGCCATGTCTTAATGTTCAAGCGTATTTCGATATTTAGGTCCTTCGTTACTCCTCTAATATGCGTTACGGAACATGTTGATTATATACCTTTTGTTCCTCTCGTAATAAGCTTTCAAATGAGATATAAGGTTTATCTATAATTAGGGGCTAAAGTGTCGCCGCAGTCCATTTTATTATTCAAAATATCCATTTCATTATTCAAAATTGGCTATTTCTTAATTTTCACGAGTATTTTGGTATTTAGGTCCTCCGTAACCCCTCTAATGGTCATTGCGGCACTTATCGTTTATACTCAGTTTATCCTTCTATCCATAAGCTTTAATTTGGTGTATAAATTTTGCCTTGATTAGGGACTGAAGGGTAGCAGCAGTCCATTCCATTATTCAAAATAAGCCATGTCTTAATGTTCAAGCGTTTTTTTTATATTTAAATTCTTCGTTACTCCTTTAATATTTGTTGCAGAACATGTTGACTATATACATTTTGTTTCTCTCATAATAAGCTTTCGAATGAGGTATAAGGTTTATCTATAATTAGGGGCTAAAGGGTTGCTGCAGTCCATTTCATTATTCAAGATATCCATTTCATTATTTAAAATTGGCTATTTTCTAAATTTCACGTGTATTTTAGCATTTAGGTCCTCCGTTACTCCTCTAATGGTCATTGCGGCACATGTCGTTTATACTCAGTTTATTCCTCCATTTATAAGCTTAAGTTTCGTGTATAAATTTTGCCTTGATAATTAGGGACTGACGGGTTGCAGCAGTCCATTCCATTATTCAAAATAAGCTATTTCTCACTGTTCACGCGTATTTCGATATTTAGATACTTCGTTACTCCTCTAATATTTGTTGCAGAACATGTTGAATATATAATTTGTGTTCCTATTGTAATAAGCTTTTGAATGCTATATAAGGTTTATCTATAATTAGGGGCTAAAGTGTCGCAGCAGTCCATTCCATTATTCGAAATATCCATTTCATTAATCAAAATTGGCTATTTCTTAATTTTCACGCGTATTTTGGCATTTTGGTCCTCCGTAACCCCCCTAATGGTCAATGCGGCACATATCGTTTATACTCAGTTTACTCCTCTATCCATAAGCTTTAATTTGGTGTAAAAAGTTTGCCTTGATTAGGGACTGAGGGATTGCAGCAGTCCATTCCATTATTCAAAATAAGCTATTTCTCAATGTTCACGCGTATTTCGATATTTAAATCCTTTTTTACTCCTCTAATATTCGTTGCGGAACATATTGACTTTATACATTTTGTTCCTTTGTAATAAGCTTTCGAATGAGGTATAAGGTATATCTATAATTAGGGTCTAAAGAGTCGCAGCAGTCCATTCAATTATTCAAAATATCCATTTTATTATTCAAAATTGGCTATTTCTTAATTATCACGAGTAGTTTTGCATATAGGTCCTCCGCAACCCCTCTAATGGTCATTGCGGCACAATCGACTTGTTATGTCTATAATTAAAGGATGAAGACTAGAAAGAGTTCAGTACAATTTAAAAAAATACCACGTTGAGTATTTCAATTTTGATTATGTTTTGGTATTCAGGTCGTCCATACATTGAACCAAGGAATTTGAAACATCCTCCGAAACTAAATAAATAAATTAAATTATAAATCTGAAGAGTTTTTTTATTCCTTTTTCTTATATTTATTTGAATATTTGTTAGTTAACACCAAACTGACGAATTTAGAAATACGGGATATAGCTATTGTGTCACAGTCATTTTTTTTATTCAATTTGAATAATGAAACATAAACTATTTCATTATTCATTATTCATTTTGTAATATCTTTGATAGGTAATAATACAATCCAGTTTCTATAACTAATTTATTAACAAGTACATCGTTTGATGGTCAGACTACAGAATGACAACATGTGTATAAGAACTTCAATTGATCTATTTAATTGCATGTTTATTTAAGAACGGGCAGACATGTGAGAGTTGCTGATGTGTCAATTATAATTACTGTAACAGATGATACGGTAATAAAGTGAGGTGAACTTTATAACACTTCTCCGGCCTTAGATAAAAACAAATTAAAAACAAATTAACTCAATTACAGAAAATTAATGTCTTTTCACGGCTACTGATTGATAAGTCCTTATCAGTTTGAAACAAATAAAAATGTCAGATCACAACGATTCATTCGTTAAAGTTTGTCTGCACTGAAACTATAATGTCCTACTATGAAAATAAAAATAAAAATGTTCGCACTGGTCTTGTTGTTATTTCTTACACTAATTGATATGTACACACATGCACTGCGAAGTACTTAAGGCACTTCAAACGGTTGTGAGGATTATTATGCCTCTTTATAAATCAACCATTTATTTTAACACAAAATCCTTTAAATGCGATGGTTCTTTTCTTATTCTCTGCGGATAGCGTGGTTCCATTTGTTCAGTCATGTTTGACGGTTTCTCGATTTGCGGTTGTTCGGTCTCAGGAGTACTTATCGGTATAGTTATTTCTGGCTCAAACAAATCACTGTCATTGTCATCTTTTTCTTCATTTTCGTTGTTTGTCCAATCGACGTTTCGTACTCTGATGTGGTCAATATGTCTCCGAATGACACATCCATCTTGCAATTTAATATGAAATGAAAGTGGTCCTGATTGTTTTATAACTTCTCCCGGAATCCATTTAATCTTCGAACCAATTGCGAAATTCCGGGCAAATACTCCCTGTCCTACAATAATTTGTCTGTTCACAGATTTTTTATCGTGATAATGTTTTTGTTTTTGTTGTCTCTCCTGAACTCGCTTCTCGATATTTGGAAAAACTAAATCTAGACGCGACTTGAGTTTCCTTTTCATAAGCAATTCTGATGGTGCCAATCCTGTCGTTGTTTGTGGCGTTATACGGTAGTTGAAAAGAAAACGGTTCAACTTTTCCTGGACAGTTCCTTCTTTGATTTTCTTCATACCTTCTTTGAAACTCTGAACTGCTCGTTCAGCACAACCATTACTAGCTGGATGCCACGGCGCGGAAGTACGATGTTCAATTCCATTTGATTTCACATAATCGGCGAATTTCTAGTAAATGCGGCTCCATTATCACTAATAATGAGATCACATAATCCATGTGTTGCAAACGTTTGTTCAAGTTTTGCAATCGTAGCTTCGGATGTTGTAGAATGCATTACGTGTATGTCTATCCATTTTGAATACGCATCAACCATAATTAGAAATGATTTGTTCATGAATGGTCCTGCAAAGTCTATGTGTATTCTTGACCACGGATGGCTCGGATATTCCCACGGATGTAACGGTGCTTCTACTGGTAACTTGCGGTTTTCCTGACAACTATAACAATTAACTACAGTTAATTCCAAGTCATTGTCCATTCCCGGCCACCATATGTAGCTTCTTGCTAGACTTTTCATTCTAGTAATCCCTGGATGTCCTTGGTGTAATTCATTTAACATGGCTTCACGTCCTGGTTGTTGTATAATTACTCTTCCTCCCCACAATATGCATCCGTCCTGACTACTGAGTTAATTTTTCCTACTATGATACGGTCTTATTTCTTCATTTGGACATTTTGACGGCCATCCATTCAAAATGTATCTAAGCACCATAGATAGTATTGTGTCCTTGCGTGTCCACTTTTGAATTTGTTTAGCATCAACTGGCGTAGTGGCTAAATGTTCTATTAATAATATAGTATCACCTGGCGTTGGTGTCTTTTCCATGTTTGTTTTCAGCGGTAGTCTACTTAGTCCATCTGCATTACCATTCAAACTCCCTTCTTTGTATACAATCGTGTACTCATATGCAGCTAACGTCAGTGTCCACCTTTGAATTCGAGATGCGGCCATTGTAGGTATAGGTTTATCTTCTCGAAATAAACCTATGAGCGGCTTGTGATCGGTTATGATTGTAACGGGGTGTCCATACAAATATTGATGAAATTTCTTGATACCAAATATTATGGCCAGACTCTCCTTCTCAAGAACGGAATAATTCTTCTCTGCTGAAGTAAGTGTTCGAGATGTATAAGCTATTGGTTTGTCACTGCCGTCGTCCATTTTATGCGAAAGTACGGCGCCTAATCCATACGGAGATGCATCACATGCTAAGATTAATTTCCTTTTCGGATCGAAATGTACAAGTACTGATGCGGATTTCAACAGCTGTTTTGACTCTACGAATGCTTTTTCCTGTTCTTTTCCCCAATTCCATTTTGTGTCTTTCTGTAGAAGTACATGTAGCGGCTTTAACAAGTGAGACAAATTCGCTAAGAATCTATTGTAATAGTTCAGCATACCAAGATAAGCTTTCAATTCTGTCACGTTTGTCGGACTTGGTGCTTTATCGATCGCCTCAACTTTACTCTCCACTGGGTAGATTCCGTGTTTGTTTATTTTAAATCCCAAATAAAAAACTTCTTCGGCCATGAACACACACTTTTGTTTCTTTAACCGAATTCCGATTCTCTTAAATCTAGACAAAACCTCAGAAAGAGTATTTAGATGTTCCTCTCTTGTTTTACCCGTTATCAGTATATCATCTACTCGAACCAAAACATTGGCTATACCTTGAACTACATTTTCAAGTGTTCTTTGAAAAATACCTGGGCTGGACGCTACACCATAAGGAAGTCTATTGTATCTGAATAAACCCTTGTGAGTGTTTATAGTCACATACCTTTTACTGTCCTCATCAAGTTCAATTTGTTGATATGCTTGGTTTAAATCCAATTTTGTATATTCTTGTCCTCCTCCAAGCGTTGCGTATAAATCCTCTGTTTTAGGAATCGGATAATTGTCTAACTTTGAAACGGCATTAACGGTTACCTTGTAGTCACCACAAATTCTAATAGATCCGTTCTCTTTAACTACGGGTACTATCGGAGCGGCCCAGTCGGAAAATTCCACTTGCTGAATCTGACCCTCCTTCTCAAGACGTTCAAGTTCCCTCTCCACTTTATCCTTCAACGCATACGGCAAAGGTCGAGCCTTGAAATATTTTGGTACGGCACTCTCATCGACATAAATTTTTGCTTTCATGCCTTTTACAGTTCCAAGTTCATCTTTGAAAACCTCCTTATTTGCTTCCAAGTTCACATTTAAATCCCTCGATTGATTGTCACTTCCAACGACGGAGAAAATATCCTTCCAATCCAGTTGGAGTTTGTTCAACCAGTCTCGGCCTAGTAAATTCGGACCTTTACGCTTCACTATCAGTAATGGTAATCTTGCACTTTCCTTCTTGTAGTTGACATTGACGATTGCACGTCCTATTACAGGAATCTGCTCTCCCATGTATGTTCGGAGTTTAGCACTTGACGGTTCGATTCTGAATTTCGACTTGTATTCCTTGTAAGTATCCTCGCTCATGATAGAAACGGACGCTCCGGTATCTATTTCCATGGCTATTTCACATTCATTCACATTGATTTGCACTTTATATGCCTCATTAGATTTATTTCCAAAATGAAAAACTGAGTAAACTTCATTTTCACTTTCACTTTCGGTAGTTTCATCCTGCTCCATGAAATGAGCACGTGGTTTAAAACGTGATTTAAACTCTCTGTGATTTTCACTTATATTCCCATTGTCAGATTTGCTACGGCATTTCTTTGCGATATGTCCTTTCTTTTTACAGCTGTGGCATTTTGCATCTTTAAACCTGCATTCAGCGGCTAAGTGATTTCCTCCACACCGGTAACAATCTCCTTGTTTCGAATTTCCAGAGTTGTTTCTTGTATATGATTTTGAAACTTTATTGATTTGTTTCTGAAATGTTCCATTTGTCCCACTCGCTTGGATGTCCTGTGCATTCTTCTCTGCAGTCTCCATAGCGGTAGCAATTTCCAATGCTTTATCAAATGTTAAATTCGGCTCTGCTAACAGCCTTCTTTGTATGCGGTCACTCTTTATCCCGACGACTAACCTGTAACGTAACATCGCGTTTAACGTGTCACCATAATTACAGTGTTCTGTCAGACTTCTTAATGCTGCAATAAATGTCCTCACTGGACAGGCAAATTGAACACATTTTAAGTTGGTGGTGACTTAAAAAATAATAATAGTCAATTGGTGATCGCTAATATCAGAAGTCCAGTATAATGGAATCCTCTTAATAAATGCATGTAGCTATTAACATATCATTAATAACTCCTTTGTTGTACTCCTATCCCGCAATTGTAATTCATGATCTCCGAGATAGACAAATAGAATAAATCTACTAAGTTTGAATTGTAAATCCCGGTAAAATAATTATGCTATTGCCGGCAAAATTATCAAATCAAAATTATCAAGCAAAATAATTGTATCAAATTATGAATCATAATTTACTTTGCGTCTTTCTACATATATCTCATAAGTTGAAGATTCCTATAACATTATATCTTGGTGTGTGTGTGTGTGTGTGTGTGTGTGTGTGTGTGTGTGTGTGTGTGTGTGTGTGTGTGTGTGTGTGTGTGTGTGTGTGTGTGTGTGTGTGTGTGTGTGTGTGTGTGTGTGTGTGTGTTGGGGGTTCAGCTGAAGCACACTTCTTATCCTTCTGAAATCCCCCTCCACTCCTTTAAGATAGTAAAAATGTAAAAAGGTATCATTTTTTTTTAGGTTGAATCTTTAAAAAAATTGTTTTGCTATTCTCAATGTTTTTAAAAAACAATTGTCAAATCGGTTGTCAGGTTGAATTTTCGAAAATTCATAAATATTTAAAAAAAATTCTAATTAAATATTTCGTGGAAGGGCAGACTAGATTTGTTTAGTGGTTGAAGACTATAAACCCTAGTTATCACACACAAAAAATTATATTTTTTCGAAGATACATGTATGCATTTTTATCATCCAACTTGAAAGACTGTCGTCAAATACTTTCAGTAAAAAAATAGCTATTAGAACACACCTACTCTGTTTTTGTGATTCATTAGATAGGTATTTCACTTGACCCATATCTTTCATCTTTTAGTACTGTGATTTTTTATGTTATGAAAGTCAACCTGTAGCTTTGATATATAAAAATGATAGAATTTGAAACGAGACGGTGTGTGAAATATTCTTGCTTTGTACGATATCAAGGCAAAATATTCAACTCAAACACGCCCTTACATAAAAAGGTGATTTTGACTTTATCTTTTCGATACAATTGTTACCCATTTTTTGAATTTTTTCTTGAGTCACATAATGGAAGGGCAGACACGAAAATTACTGAACTAATAGATTGATAAATTTTCCGTCCGTGATCATGTTTTCAAAAAAAGGTTATGCATTTTCCACATCCAACTTAAAAGATACCCATGTCGTCGACTTGATATCTAATTGTCTTGCTTAACTATGTACTTGATAGATTAAAACTTATGCAAATGGTGTTTGAAAAATAATAAAACACTTAGTAATTAAGAAGAACATTGTAATTTTGTTTGTTTCTATTAACTTTTAAAAATGTTGTCACTGTAGTAAACATCACAGTAAGCATTTATTGCCTTCTCTAACAAAACAGCTTCGATTCTTTTGTTCTATTTCAACCGGGTGTCCGACTAAATATTCATCCGGTAAATGTTCCTTTTGTATCTGATTTGGTAATTTTCCTCCATTACGTTACATGCGAATGCAAAATAATTAGTTTTGTCTATTCAGTCCAATTAAATGTGTGTTCATTTTTTAAAATAAAAACTATGCATGCAAACTTCAATGAATAAACACGTATTAAGGATGTACTGAGGAGTTGATCTAAGGTAAAATTAAATAAATCAAGAAATCAAAATTGATACTATAAGCTGGAAGAGCATAAGTTAAGAATCAAAATAAGCTAAAATATTGATAGGTCATGGAGCTCCTTTTCCATGATATTTGATTAATAAAATATGGCGGGAAAATACTGACTCGGACCTTTACCTTCTTTTTTTGCATTGGTTTTAGTTGGGTCTCAAATCAAAAGAAAGAAAATCAAGAAGCTGCTTAAATTTTGTCAAATGACCTTTTATGAGCTATTAAGTATTATGTTAAAGAATGAAGAAGTGTTATAGGGCAAAATATTTTACCTTGCATCGTATGGAAAAACATCAAGGAGTCCTAATTCCAAACCCTCACCTAAGTACATCCTCAAACTAGGTTTCACTTGCCCGATCAAAATAGTGAGGTGAGATATATTAGCAAGTGCAATGCATTATATGAAAACAAACTCTTTAATTTAGACGTCCGTTATTCCCATTTCATGTCTAAATGAAGCAAAAACACATGAAACAACTTTTATCTTTCTTAGTTTTATCCTTGCCTGACAAACAAAAATCAAATGTTATAAATCGTATTAAAACAGTAGATAAAAACCATAGTAAAAAAATATTTAAAACTTTTTTAATGAGCAGTCAGTTATGTGATAAACTGAAGAGACCCCCCCAAAAAAAAAAATTAAAATTAAATGGAAATTGTAAATTATAGCATTTTACAAGATCTTGTCTTTGTGTGCTAAGTACTAGTACAGAATTTTAAAGACAATAGGTAGGTCGGACAATAGGATGTCGACAGTGAGTTTGGACGTTAAACTTTAAAATACCACTGGAAAATGAGGGTATATTGAATAAGGACAGAAATTTAGACTTGAAACAGCTGGCAATATTCGGACCACTCAAATATTAGGTGCAAGAGTTTTTAATTTGCCGAGAGCGATGATCCATAAAATCTACCCTGAAGTCGAGCATCCATGTTTACGTGTAGTTTACAATATCATTATTTTTAGGTTAGATACTTTTAGCTCGCTTTAGTAACAGTGAGAATTCTGTGAAACTATATTGTGCATTGTACTTTGACTTTTGGTGTGATATTATGTACTACCGATCACTACCGCTCTCCTGGTTGGTCTCGTGTGGAGGTGTTCGCCTCGAGAGCGGGAGGTCATTTGTTCGAATCCCGAACGGGTCAAACAAAGACGTTAATTAAATCGGTATTATATTTCAACGCTAAACACGTGGCATCATAAAGTAAGAGCACAGACTGGCCGGCTCAGAGTCGATAATGTGTCCGGGTCGGTTGACTTTTCCTCCTACGAACTAATATCTTGTGAACTTACAAGATAAAAAAAAACGACTCAGATTGTCAGTCTAGTAAAAAACGGGGTTAATAATCTTATTATATTTACTTGCTATCGTCCTGAATATTAATTTTATTTGCCGCTGGATGTCATCCATTATCATTATTTATTTTACCGTTATATTATACAGTGAAGTGTTTTTCTTTTACTGGTTTATATTACAACTTAAATTTTCACCGATCAAAATTAAAATAGGGCAAAAGAATTTTTTCAACCAAACACTTGTGATTGTTGAAAAGTGCTTATGATGCATTTTATGTTATTATGAACATATCAAGATGTTAGCAGAATGCATTTTTTTTAATGCAATTTCCTTGTGTAGTAAATCATAATTTAAACATTCTGTTCTGATTACAGAAAAAGAAGTGGATCCAGTACATATAGAGATATTGGGTGAATTAATTCCAAAGTATATTAGAGGTATATTATAAGTTTATGGATGTTGACATTTTATAATTTGACAACAACAATAGCCTGCACCCTTGCGATCCCTGGACATGCTTGTGCTTTTATGTTTGATATTTAGCCAGATCAAAGGCTTTCACTTCTAAAATAGGACTGACCCTTCTCTAACAGTAACTTTACTATATCAGTATGTCTTTTATAACTTGCTGTATTAACACCTCTTAAATAATTTGTCAAATGTGGAATCAAAAACCATTTACATCTAAATTTGAATGATTTTACAATTTTTTCTGGTTAAGCAAGACAATTTATTATTGTTTTGCTAGTTAGTGTATATTTTGAAGGGATATTTTCAATTTAGATTTCATGAAAACAAGCAGATGAGTTATGATGGCCAATGAGACACCTATCCTCATAAGAACAAGTATATAAACATGCACAGGCAACCATCCAGTCTTCAACAATGAGGGAAACTTGTACGGTATACTAAGGTATAAAAGGTCCTGAGAGTCAAATGTGAAACAACTTTCAACATAGACTCAATTCACTATATTATGTCTTTGAAATAATCATATAAATAGTAATTTTCTGTAATAAGCTACTCTTATATATTTTTTAGAGCTAATAAAATATCAGTTAGAAGACTGGGAAAAGAAAGATAAGATGTTCGTGTCTACAAGAGCCAGTGATTACGTCATGGAATGTTTACTGGACAACAGTTGTTTGACATTAACTGCCCCATCAGGAGTTGGAAAATCATTTATTGCCAGACACACGGCCCTAGTTCTACAGAAGGAAGGACACCAAATAATACCAGTGTACTCACCAACAGATATTAGAGATTTTTATCTACCTGGTAAACTGACAGTCTTTATAATAGATGATGTGTGTGGAAATTTCACGGCGAATCAACAACAGATTGAGAATTGGAAACAACTGTTACCTGTGATTAACACAATTATTGCAGACAAATGTTGTAAGATTATTTTATCTTGTAGGTTACAAGTCTATAAAGATAGAAAGTTTAATATATTATTACCTTTTACATCATGTGAATGTAATTTAATATCAGATAAGTTATGTCTTACATCTGTAGAGAAAACACTTATAGCAAAAACCTATATTGGTACAAGCATGACAGATATTGATGATCTATCTTCTAAATGTGATTTTTTCCCACTCTTATGTTCCTTATATCATGAAAAAGAAGATGTAGATGTCAAAGAATATTTCAAAAATCCTTTTGATGTTTATAAAAGTGAGCTAGACAGGTTAAGTGAGCATGGTGATGAAGGGAACTATAAAATATGTAGTCTTGCTTTATGTGTTCTCTTTAATAATCAGCTGAAAGAGAAATGGTTCCAGGGTAAAGTTACAAATGAACAACGAAATATTATAGAAGACACATGTGAGGCTTGTAAATTGAACCGAGGTACATCGAAAGCAAAACTTAAAGAGGCTATTGACACTCTAGATGGGACATTTATATGTATACATAATGATATTTATAGAACTCTACATGATAAGCTGTTCGACTTTCTTGCTCATTACTTTGGTCAGAAAATGATAGAATGTTTGATAGATCATGGTGATAGTGAATTAGTACATGAACGTTTTATCTGGCAGAAGTCACCAGATGACAAGAAAAGTAATATAGACTTCATTATAGAAATACCAGATGATTATTTAGAATCGTATTTACAAAGGTTTATCAAGGACTGGCTAGCAGGAAAGGTTGCAGTTGTGTTCAGTAACACTAATATGGAAGTGTCATCATTCAGAAAACAGTTAATACAGTACTTACAACAACTAGATCAATTACAGCAAGTAAAATTAGCCAATACGAAGGATACAGTGAGATTAAAGGAGAGCTGTAATGCAGGTACTACTCCACTGGTATGTAATTGTCATGATGGTTATACTGATATGGTACAATGGATGTTACGTATTGATGTTGATGTGGATCAATGTAGAGATGATGGGGTAACTGGACTGATCAAGGCATGCCAGAACGGCCATACTGACATAGTAAAGTTACTGTTAAAGAGGAATCCTGATGTAAATCTATGTGACAATGATGGCTATAGTCCTCTGTTACAGGCAAGTCAGTATGGACATACTGATATAGTAAAGTTACTGTTAGAGAGGAATCCTGATGTAAATCTATGTGACAATGATGGCTATAGTCCTCTGTTACAGGCAAGTCAGTATGGACATACTGATATAGTAAAGTTACTGTTAGAGAGGAATCCTGATGTAAATTTATGTGACAATGATGGCTATAGTCCTCTGTTACAGGCAAGTCAGTATGGACATACTGATACAGTAAAGTTACTGTTAGAGAGGAATCCTGATGTAAATATATGTGACATTGATGGCTTTAGTCCTCTGATAAGTGCAAGTCTCAATGGACATACTGATATAGTTAGATTACTAATAGAGAGGAATCCTGATCCATGTGACAATACACCACTGAGTACGTCATATGTCAATAACAACATCAGTATCAATAACAGTCCGAGTCTTGTCCAGTCATTACTTAAACACAAACCAGACATTAATGCCCAGACATATGATGGAGGTAATGCTTTATATTTCAGTGCACGAGATGGAAACATTGAGATAACACAGTTACTGTTAGAGAATAATGCTGACTCTAATATCTGTATCTTTAGTAAACAGTATATAGCAGAAATGATAAAAAATCATCCAACTGGAACTTTAGGAAAATTAACACAAAACATATTCGATAGCCTTGTAAAGAGTACATCATCACGTGTAACAGAATACGTCAGTCAGAAGTCAGTAAATTATGTCTTTGATGTAGTAGCTGGTTCCTCTCCATTACATATCGCATGTTTTATAGGTAGAAAAGATGTAGTCAATTGCCTTCTGGACCACCATGCTCACATCAACATGACAAAAGAAGATGGAACAACACCATTATTTTATGCATGTGAAGTAGGACATGAGGATATTGTACTGTTATTGTTAGATAAAGGAGCAGACTCACATATATCTAGACTAGATGGAAAATCCCCTTTAGACATTACAAAATATTATGGACATACATCTATAGCACTCATTTTAACAGAACACAAGAAGATGGCGGATCAACTTGTTGTTTAATTAGTCTTCTTGGTCAGTGGAAAAGTTGTTTTTTCAATGATAGTGTTGTTTGGTGTTTTGTTAGTTATTTACCGGTATTCGTTCACATACTTATGTTTCTATTTTACATCTGCTGATATACATCCTAACAGTTCTGCCCCTGTTTGAAATCTTCTGTTATTCATCATGTAAATTATGTATCTGTTTAATAGCTACCACTATTAATTTAATTGTGGTGGTTATTGTTGAATATATATTGATATTAATCACAGCATTCCTGTCCATGTAATTGATATCTACTGCTATTCATCCCATTACTTCTGTATGTGTTTGATATTTACTGATATTCATCCAATTATTTCTGATTTTGTTAGATATTTACTGCTATTCATCACATTTCTTCTGTCTCTGTTTGATATCTACTGATATTCATCCCATTATTTCTGTTTTTGTTAGATATCTACTGCAATTCATCCCATTACTTCTGTCTTTAGTTGATATCTACTGATATTTATCCCATTACGTCTGTCTCTGTTTAATATCTACTGCGATTCGTCCCATTAGTTCTGTCTCTGTTTGATATCTACTGCTTGTCATCCCATTACTTCTGTCTATTTTTGATGTCTACTGCTATTCATCCCTTTACTTCTGTTTTTGTTTGATATCTACTGTTATTCATTCCATTGATTCTGTCTCTGTATGATATCTACTGCTATTCACACTATTACTTCTGTCTGTGTTTTTAATATATACTGTTATTCATTCAATTTATCCTGTCGCTGTTTGAAATCTACTGCTATTCACCCCATAACTTCTGTCTTTATTTTATATACACTGCATTACGTATCATTACTCCAGTCTCTGTTTGATATCAACTGCTATTCATCACATTACGTCTGTCTGTGTTTGATAAATGTTGTTATTCATCCCATTACTTCGCACTCTGTTTGATATCTACTGCTATTCATCACATCACTTCTGTCTCTGTTTGATATTTTCTGCTAATCATCACATTACTTCTGTCTCTGTTTGATTTCTTCTGCTGTTCACCCAATTACTTCTGTCTTTGTTTGAGATCTACTGTTATTTATCCATTACTTCTTTGTTTGTTTGATATATAATTTTATTTATCAAAAAACGTTAGTGCTATTTGTGTTTGATATATGCGAGTATGCATTACTTCTGTTTCTAATGCTTTCATGTGTTAAAGCCACATGCCCCACCTAACATTACTTTTTTTTGTGTTTTCGTCATAAAGAGAAGAGATATAGTTGAGGCGTAATAAAACCAGTACATCTCTAAGTATTATTTGCTGGAAACTTATGTTTTTTGTTTTGTGAACATTTGTTAAATATAAATATTCTATGAAATGTTTTGTGAACGACTAAAACTTATTATCATAATAACTGTACACCATTTGGTAAACATTTTATAGTCTGATCAGTGTTTGTCTTTATTCTGTATTGTCCTTATTTTACCTTTTTTTCTTTCTGATTAAAATGCTGTATTTTTCATAGTTTACATTTTTTTGACTTATTATGTTTTTCATGCTGTTTTTTCCATAGTTTACAGTTTTTATTTTACTCCATAGTTTACCATTGTTTTAATCTGATATTGATAATACATCTTCCATGTTAATCATTTTTATCTTATTATAATTTTCATGTAGAATTTTCCGTATTGTTAGAATTTTGTTGTTGTTTGTTCATTTTTGTATTCTTGATTTTTTATGTTTGCTTATGTGCTTTGTCTATAAATTTGCCTTTTGATTTTCTTTGTTGACATGTGTGTTTTTTTTAAAGTGATTTATATCTAGAGAGGAATCCTGATCTATGTGACAATACACCACTGAGTACGTCATATGTCAATAACAACATCAATAACAGTAACAACCCGAGTCTTTTCCAGCCATTACTGAAACATAAATTAGACATGAATGCCCAGACATATGATGGAGGTAATGCTTTATATTTCAGTGCACGAGATGGAAACATTGAGATAACACAGTTACTGTTAGAAAACAATGCTGACAGCAATATCTGTATCAATAGTAAACAGTATATAACAGATACATTGCATAACCATCCAAGTAGAACATTGGAAGAAGTAAAACAGGGATTATTTAATAGCCTTGTGGAGAATACATCATCAAGTGTTACACAATACGTCAGTGTAAGAAGTCAACAGATTATGCCTTTGATGTAGTAGCTGGTTCTTCTCCATTACACATCGCCTGTTTCATGGGTAGGTTAAATATAGTCCGTTGTTTAATAGACTACAATGCTAACAATAAAATGACAAAAGAAGATGGCACCACAACATTATTTTATGCATGTGAAGTAGGACATCAGGATATTGTACGTTTATTGTTAGATAAAGGTGCAAATACACAGATTTGTAGACTAAATGGAGAAACCCCTTTAAGTGTTGCAACAGACAATGAACATGCATCTATAGTAATAATGTTAACAAATCACACAAAGAAGGAGGAACGACGTTCTTCTTAACGATTGTTCTTACGTCAGTGGTTTGTGATGAAATGTAAAAAAACTAAGTCAGTTATATAAAATCCTTTTTCTAAATTATTTTGTTTATATGTGTTGGTTTATTTTGTTGGATATCTACTGAAATTCTTTTCATTACTTTTCTCCATACCTGCAAATGCTGTTTTTTAAATTACATATATATCTTAATTTCATAACCAGGCTTAGTTTGATTTCCCGTCTGATTGGTTTTACAAGGTAATTATTGGAGATCTTTGTATTTTGCTATTCTGTGTAACCTTGACTCCGTGTCGAACACCGTACATTGACCTAGAATAGTTTTCCTTTAAAAACTGTGACTTTGATTGAGAGTTGTCTCATTGGCACTCACACCATATCTACATATATATTTTGTCTTAGAATATAGAAGTAGTAAAACATTAGTTTGGTGACAAAGAATAAAACTGTACTCTACTTAGTAAAAATTGTAATTCTACCATTTCTCAGTTGTTTTCAGTTACTTACTTCACTGTTTTCTAAATTCACATTTCTTTTACATGGTGAGATCAGATCAGTGTTTGTTTACCTGTGAATTCTGAAATTATTGCGATGTTTTAATTAATGCGAAAAATGTAAAAGGGTTATAATCGTTATAGTCGAAACTCGCATTTTGAAATATTTCATATGAATTAAACAGGATTTTTTTCTCAATATTGCAAAAATTAAAATCGTATGATTAAGTTTAGATTACGATTTGAGAGTACTCAATCTCGAGGGTCATTGTTTTGATCAGTGTTGAAACATATTCTATACAGTGGTGTTGATTTATCAGTATTTAATGTAACGCTATTGTCTCACCTGATAATAATGTGACATTATAGAAGATGTTGTCATCTGCGAGAATGAAAAAAATAGTACAACCGTTTAATTTCATTTTTAGAAGGTATTCAGATTTAGAATTTTTAAAATTGTTTAAAAAACTAAAAATGTTAAATTCTTTATATTTACTCATACTTTGTCAATGCTATAATTACTTGTTGTGTATTTGAGTTTTTAAACACATATATTACTAATTATTGTGCTTGCTTTTATTTGTTTTTCGCTGTATTATAAATCATATATTTGTTTATGTCATTTGTGTCTTACATTTACAGAAATAAAGGAATATTTTAATGAACAGATTAATTTTACCTGTTGATACTATTAGTCATGCTTGTTTGTTATTTTATATTAATATGGATCTTGTCTATATACCAGCTTTAATTATTTTTAATATCTACTAATTTTCACTTCTTCGGACTAGGAACATCAAAATTGTTCTCCTTAAATATGTACAGGACGTTTTGTCTAGCTCTAATTGTATAGATTATTGTCGATATTCGCCCCATATGAATCAAACTTTAAATTATGTTTATTTATATTACAGAAATTGTTTGGTATTCCTTATTGGAAGATTTTATATACACAGAGTTATAATAACTACGTATACTGATTTTATGAGTGCCCCGTGTGTAAGGGTTAGGGTGCAAATAAGGGTGTAAAGTTGAAGTACGCAATAGAAGTGAAGCTCCTGCTAGAGGAGGAAGATAAAGACTAGGTAACAAGGTAACAAGTTGTATACCTAAAACGACAAAGTTATTTTTCATTTACCTGTATATATTATGAAATCGATTTTCAAATATGATGACTTTCAAAGAGTTGTTTAATATTTCGCAATGGTGTCTTGCAATGGCTTTGTTTGGACTTGTTTGTTTGCTTTTGGTCTTGTATGTTTGTCTCTATAACAATTTTATTAACTATATATTTTCATTCAGGTATCGCAGATCAAATTTATTCGTTCATAGTGTGTTTATTTACGATTTTTGATGAGTTAAACTTTCCAATTGTGATTTATCGTCTGTTTTTCTATGATGTGATGTTAAACTTTTTTTTCAGAAAAAAGGGAGAAGGTTTGGTACCATTAAAACGTTTAATACAACTGCAAATGTTTGCACCTGTCCTAAGTCAGGAATCTAATGTTCAGTAGTTGCCGTTTGTTTATGTAATTTATACGTGTTTCTCGTTTCTCGTTTTTTTTTTTATATAAATCAGACCGTTGGTTTTCCCCTTTGAATTGTTTTACACTTGTAATTGTGAGTAGCTATCAAAGGTACCAGGATTATACGCCCTATATAGCTTGTTTTTCGGTGTAAGCTAAGGCACCATGTTGAAGGCCGTACATTTACCTATAATTGTTTACTTTTATAAATTGTTATTTGGATGGAGAATTGTCTCATTGGCACTAATACCACATCTTCTTATATCTGATTATATAAATATGCTATAACTTCTATACGAACTTATGATAAATGTATATTGTTATACAGACTTAAATAGAATGTATTTGTCTGTGCATATTTAGGTCTATAAAAAAAACGGTCCAATCTATGTGTATTTATTTACGGATTTAATCAAGTATGAACTACTTTATTTGTAGGTGCGCTATTCCTTTTGGGATTATGTTATTATAAAAAAAAGATAATATAGAGAAGTTTCATTTTGTTGTTTGCAGTTAAAACATTCATTCATTTTGGCAGTTTTTTTGTGTTGATATTTTGACCTTGTTACTATTAAGTATAACTCGTAACAAATTTGAGTAAGTCTTAAAAAGAATATCATTATTGTCTTTTATAAATTTGCTTTGCTGTTATCTTGTATTCGGCTTGCATATGACGTATTAGAATTAAAAAAAACAATTAAGAGGTATCATGTGAGCAATGCAGACTCTGAATCTTTGTAGTTGCATTCCTTGTATAGCACAGTGTAATCACTCTGCGATTTTGTAATGAATTATTAAATGTACAAGAATAAGGATCATATATTGTATTATGAGTATATTTCTTTGTAAATCAGAAACCTAAAATTGATCGTAATAAAATTATTAATCAGAATTATTTGTCTCTTTTATTAATTCATTCACGATTTGAAAATAAAATGATGAGGTATGATTAACAAAGAGACAATTATCCACCAGAGACCAAATGATGTAATTGTAAGCAAACATATGTAACTTTACAAGTTTTCAGCTTTGTGCAAAACTCATACTGTAAAGTAAGGTGCTGATATTCCATAATGTCAACCAACTTGTGATGGCGTCCGTACACTTACGAAGGGTTGATTTCAACTTAACCACTTGAAACTCTTGGTTTGTTGTCTTCCTTGTGAGCAACCTTCTATCGAGGAAATCATAATATGAAATACTCACCCTGAAATATTGTATCAACTAGGATATATGTAATCTGTATGCAGGCGCTGCTGGAATGTTGCTATATAGAAATGGAAAGTTCGCAATTGGGAAACTGAAATCATCCCTTTTGTCGTTAAGTTTTGTGAATATTTTCCTAGATCTCAATCAACACCAATTCTTTGTAAAACAGTCAACTATTCTTGTGGTCTTAAATGTTGTGTCTTAATTAATAGCTACTATTGCTAAAACAGGTAAAAGGAACAATAAGGACCTTCAAAGAACATAACCTCAGTCAAAAGGAATGTGTACTCTAATATGGCGGAACATATGACGGCAGTGTTCCCGCCTGCCCTAAATAGAAGGGCGCCCCGCCCTTGGTGCCCTTACCCCCGCCCTTCTGCCCTCCAAAGCCAAAGAATGGCCCCCTCTGTCTTTTCAAAAGATACATTTTACAAATTTCATGCCTTCTGGCGTTTCCGGTAAAATTGTTACTTGATTGTGTAACACTAATTAACTGACAATGGGATTAAGTTAAATACCTAATGCCTTTGGCAGTTTTATCACCTCTGCTAATGATTGTTCACTGCTAATTAGTGGATTTAAGATAATTGAACAAATACTAGATATTTAATACAGAATGAAAATGCCCACATGGTAGCCATTTGTTATGTTTACGTATCATAGCATATGTACACATAAAAAATATATTTTTAAATAAAATTTATAACAATTTAAAAGGCATACTAAGTTTTGACTCACGGACACACAAAAAAATATATAAAATAGCCAAATGATGAAAAGAAAATATGAAATGACAAATGTACCCACACTAGAGACAGATTATTCGGTCTAGGGTTTATGTCGATCATATTTTTGTCCAAACTATTCATAACTTAATGAAAAAGGAAATACTTCAATAAGGCAAAATGAAAAGAATGTATGTGTATTCCCTATGTCTGTCTTGGTAGTCCAAATAAATATGACGTCTTGAAAGGCTATTATAATTTTTTTCTTTGACGCCTTACATCGACGGCATAACGCCAAACCCATATATTCAGTTGGACTTTGAGAAGGAATTTACTGCTTTATTAAAACGTTTAGCTGATTTCTCCTAAAGATACTTCATTTTAGGTGTATGAAATATATTTTTTAACCAAACTCGGTACATTTTCACTGACCTGAATTTCCGGATAAAGTAACAAAATGGTTCTGGAAATTCGGGTTTTACCGAGTTTGGTGTCAAAATTATTTTATAATCTTCTTAAAGGAAATCAGACAAACGTTTTAAAAAATGCAGTCGACATGTTCCCACCTCGGATGGAATTTTTCCTTATATTATTATTTCTGTAGGGATTAATTGGAAATATTTTGCACAAACAAACACATAAAAGGTAAGAATTTTTGTTGATGCATTTTGTTTTAGCCTTCAATGAAAATTTGATGGCTAAATTGGGTCTCAAAATTGAAAAAAAAAAAACGAAAATGGCGGCTTCAGCATAATGACGTCGATGTAAGGCGTCAAAGAAAAAAATTATAATAGCCTTTCAAGACGTCATAATTATTTGGACTACTGTCTTGGAGGCTCATCGCTACCATAGGCGGATCCAGCCCTCCTCCTTTTTCGTGTGAAAAAAAATGGTTTATTATACAAGTTAACATTAAAAGAAGACTTTAGCGGGGCCCTCTGTTATGGCAGTCAGTGACCCCCAAAATCCCATTTATAGAAAGTTGTGCGATCACCATTTGCTACCACAAACGGATCGAATTGCATCCCTTCCCACCGACATGAGAGAATCTGGCGACTGACATTAATCATTGTTGCCTAACCATTTGTGCCTGTAATTTTCCCTCTGGAAGTAATCAGAATTATGTTATCCGGCTGGCGTATCAAGTCACTGAAATGCGCCCGAGATTACTCGGACTTCAAACAGCTGTTTTGCATCACAAGCTAGACCCATGACCGTAGGACGTCAGAGTAATCTCGGACTGGCACAGGTCAAATCGTCTCCTATAGAAAAATTCGACAACTGATAATGTCGATAATATATACATATGAAACCATTACAGACATACATGATACAGTTGTCGAGTTGAGTAGAACATTCCTTATGTCATGAATGAGGGGGTGTCATGAATGGCTAAATCTGAGAAATCTCGGACTACGAAGTGCATGTAAAATATAAGCAAATCTACTTACCTGTACGAATAGCGTTCTATTGCGAATATGTTATTGTTATATCAAAATGATGATAAATTGCGGCATACTGGCCAAAGAAGTGTTTTTCGTCCTTCCCCTTGCAACCATGTCCACTTCGCCGATTTTAAACATTCTTTTTACATGACGTCATGCGGGTGGGATCTACCGCAATTAACGTAAAAAAATAGTGCAAGCGCTTTCAGTATTAAATATAAGAAAAACTAATATATAAGAGAATATTAAAAGGGTTATCTGTTTTAATTACTTTTCAAAATATATTTATATCGGTATAAGTGATTCTTGAGAATTGATTTCTTTTCATGTTTACTGTGTCTGCACGACTCTCTACGCATGATGGTAAACTACCTCTTCTGTCATAATATCCCTTACGTCATTAGATAAAGTGTTGGGAAGAAACAACAAACGGATTTTTGTTGTTGTTTTATTTTTTGCATTACACAAAATTATGCATTGGAGTACATCTATAGAAATTCGGCCAACGGTATATCAAACAGAACTTGAAGGATTACTGCATTTGGATATTTTGCGATGTCTGTACTCCTACAGTTTTGGATGCCAGCATCCAGCTTTTTCGGGATGCCAGCATCCAAATAAAAACGGGATGCCAGCATCTCAGTCAATAAAACGGGATGCCAGCATCTCAATAAAACGGGATGCCAGCATCTCAATAAAACAGGATGCCAGCATCTCAATAAAACGGGATGCCAGCATCCAAAAAAAACGGGATGCCAGCTTCCCAATATAACGGGATGCCAGCATCTCAATGAAACGGGATGCCAGCATCGCAATGAAACGGGATGCCAGAATCCCCAAAAAAAACGGGATGCCAGCATCCCAATATAACGGGATGCCAGCATCTCAATAAAACGGGATGTCAGCATCCCAATATGACTTGATGCCAGCATTTCAATATATAGGAAATCCAGCATCCCCAAAATATAAAAAAATAGTTTACAAAATATATGCAAAACAAGCATCCCAGTAATAGTAAGATGCGCCAGTACATTATTATTTTAACAACAGCATCTACATCAAATTGTAATGCCAGAAGCATATAAAATTAAACACACAGCATACGTACTATAAAAAAGATGCTACCTTATGCAAAATATGAAAGCAATTAAAAAATTGAGAAATATTTTGAAATATTATTCAAAATTAGCATCTTTTGAAATATGCTATTTCCTAGTTATTTCACGGAATGTATGAAAAAAACTGTACATGAGAATTTGAAATTTTAGTTGAGAACTCATTCAGACAAACAAATGACACTTTTTTCTGCCATTGACAGAACAACTAAATCGTTCAGATTCTAGAAAAATAATTAATCCTTACATATTATGAAATATACATATATACAATAATATACCATTCATCAATCATACGTCAAACGCACTAACATATAAATAACCAATCATTGGTAGTAAAGGCAGACCAGGAAAAACTGCATTATGGTAACTAGTATCTGAAGTCAATGCTGGAACCTCCATCAGGACCTCGATAGTTCAAAAAGTGAACGGAAAGCAAAAATATTTGTCAAACAACAGATATGTTAAACATTTCAAATAACATTTTCCCGCTATACTGATCGACAACTCGAGAAACTATACTATAAACGATAAACACCATTTGTTTGTCATTGACAGCACACAAATAAAACTTGCATCGTACACATAACCAAAAAATAAATAACACAAACGCAAATTCAAATTTTCCGACCGACCATAGTACGCGATTAAAAGAGAAGGGTTATCTATAGGTGTAATGCCTTTGAAATCGATTGCGAGAGTACAAATCTAGGTTGCAGGAACTTTTTAGGAAGACAGATAAGAAGTTAGCAATATCCTTTAACTCTAATTTCCGCTATATAGATGATGTTCTTTCACTAAATAATTCAAATGTGGTGACTATGTGGATCACATTTATCCTATTGAACTAGAGATAAAGGATACTACAGATACAGTTAAGTCGGCTTCATACCTTGACTTACATCTAGAAATTGACAATGAGGGTCGGTTAAAAACAAAACTTTACGATAAAAGAGATGATTTCAGCTTTCCAATTGTGAACTTTCCATTTCTTAGTAGCAACATTCTAGCAGCACCTGCATACGGGGTATATATCTCCCAATTGATACGATATTCCCGTCCTTGTATTTCCTATCATGATTTTCTTGATAGAGGGTTGCTGCTCACAATGAAGCTAATAAACCATGAGTTTCAAATGGTGAAGTTGATATCATCCTAGACTGGTTCCCGATCGCAACATTAAGTATGTTACACATATACCAATATAACGTGAGACCTGAGATCACCCCTAGTTTTTGGTGGGGTTCGGGTTGTTTATTCTTTGGTTTTCTATGTTGTGTCATATGTACTATTGTTTATCTGTTTGTCTTTTTCATTTTTAGCCATGGCGTTGTCAGTTTGTTTTAGATTTATGAGTTTGACTGTTCCTTTGGTATCTTTCTTCCCTCTTTTACAAACTAAAACCGCGGAAAACAAATCAACTATAATAGGATAAACAACGTAACATTAGAAACAATAAAGTGCAAGAAAAAACAACCGAAAATGTAACTTGAACACACACAGAACCAGAACATAAGATAACAACAGCTATTTTCGTATCTTGGTACATGACCTTCGGTAAAAAACAAAACTTTTCGAAAAAGGAATGCTTTCATCTTCTCAATTGTGAACTTTCCATTTCTATGGTGCTAAATTCCAGCAAAGCCTGTCTACGGATTATATATCTCCCAATTGATACGATATTCCCGGGCTTGTATTTACTCTTATTATTTTCTTGATAGAAGATTGCTGCTCACATGGAAACTAGTAAACGAAGAGTTTCAAATGGTGAAGTTGAAATCATCCCTTCGAAAATTTTACGGACGCCATCACGAATTTGCTGACCGTCAAGAAATAACAGTATGATATCGGATATGTTCCTTGTGTTTACGAATGTGACCTTCTCAATAAGACTATTCATCGGATTAGTAATACCATAAGTATGTACCATTTCTATGTTGTGTCTTCTGTACTATTATTTGTCTGTTTGTCTTTTTTGTTTTTAGCCATGGCGTTGTCAGTTTATTTTCAATCTATGACTGTCCTTCTGTTATCTTTCGTCCCTCTTTTAAGACACAGTGTTGGGTTGAACCTGGTTTTGTGACCAGCCAAACCTATTGCTTTAATGGCAGTGTTAAACATAGCACTTATGAAACTGAAATTATATCTTCAGCGCATGCATACGGAGTACATATCTCCCAATTAATACGATAGTCTCGGGGCTTGTTTTTCCTGCTATGAATTCCAAGAAAGCTTTTAAACCAAGAGTTACAAATTGTGAAATTGAAATCATCCCTTCGACAATTTTACGTACGCCATCACAAGTTGGTGAACTTTTATGGAATAACTGTTTCATAGATGATAGCAGATATGCTTCTAATGTCGTAACTACTATCCCGTTCCCTTTTCACGAATGTTACCTACCGATTTTTGACCGGGTTCGTAAAAGCTTGAGATATCAATACACTGTTAAAAATTAAGTTTCATATTTTGGCCATGGTTAATTCATTGCTTAAGTTTTTGGTCAAGGTAGTTTGGGATTAAGTTGAAGTCCTGTCAACTTGAAACTTAGTACATATGTTTATATTATGATATAATCTACCACATTTTAATGCCAAATTTAGAATGTTGCTCCCAATTTCACGGTTCACTAAACATAAAAATGATAGTGCGATTGGGCCATCTGTGTACTATGGATACATTCTTGTTTAACAAAGATATGACTCTCGGTCTTTTCAATTCAATTTAATGGAACAACGAGCAGAACTACGTATGATTTTTTTCAACCTGATAAATAAATGTCTATTGCTTCACAAAAGTAATCCCTCTAACTTCTCCTTTGGCCCAAATGTTTGAGACTTTTATGACTTTTTCTTCCCACTTTTTGCAAAATATTGTATAAAAAGAGGGACGAAAGATACAAGACGGAGAGTCAAACTCGTTAATGCAGATTTTTGCCATGGTAACACCACAGCAAGATTATATTTTACAATTATAATTATCCGAAATAAAATTTATGGAAGATGTTCTTATGAATATACACATGCATAACACAGATATTAAGCCTTATTTGTTAAAAAAAAGAAGAGAAAGAAGGTGGTTCAAAATTATACCAACTTCGTATTGCTTCCTGAGCAACATGGCGGGTTCCACAGACATGAAGCAGTGTCTGCTTTCCCCTTCCTGAGCACATAATATCATGACCAGTTTGTAGTAGGGGTCCAGTTGCTTAGTCTTTAGTTTTTTATGTTGTGTCTTTGTTCTATTATTTGTGTGTCTTTTTCTTTTTTTGAAGAGAACTACTCTTACAATGAAGCTATTAAATCAACAATTCTTACTAAAGTTGAAGTAGTAATCACTCGGTCAAATTTCATTTACTTCATCATTACATGGTGGACCGTTATAAAATATATTTTTTACGGGATACGACGGATATTTTTCAATTGTCGTTAGTACGATCCCGTCCGTTTTATTTTGAATTTGATAAATCGAATGACACTAATTATTTGGTTTGTATTTTAGTGAAAAAACACGACGGGTACTGAAGTGGATCAGTTTCTACTAAGACGATAGCAATCTTAACCAAAGAGTAAACAAAGACTCAAAAAACCAAAGCACATTTACATCAACAGTTATAAATAAGAAATAAGAAATAACACGAACTCCAATAAAAACCAGGAGTGAAATCAGGTGCTCCGGAAGGGTAAGCATTTCCTGCACCCGTCGTGTTATTTCGTTGTTCAGTTCGGTAATGATGGAAGGTTATTATGACTAAGTATAATAAATATGATTTCTGACACACTTTTGTCGTAATGGCCAATCAAATCATGATGGGGAACGTAACTTTCTTGAATGATGACCTTAATTTGATTTATTCATAGCCCTGTCTTAGCAACTTTAACAAGAGTATTCCTCGTTCATCAAAATCAACGTACTTTGAGCTAGCTCTAGAGTAACGTATCAATTAAGACACATATACTTCATATGCTGGTGACGCTGGGATGTTGCTACACAGAAATGGAAAGTTTACTATAAGAAAATTAAAATCATCGCGTTTGTCATACATTTTGGTATTCAAGCTACCATCAGTAGTCATTTCGAGAAAAAGGTCTAAATAAGAAGCAGATTTATCTGTGTCGGTAGTATCTTTGATTTCAAGTTCACTTGGATATATTGAATGTTGGGTTTTTTCATTAAAACTAAGTTTTATTAACATATTTACATTTGTTAATATATGTTATCAAATACCGGTACCTTATGCCGGCCTCGTTAACATAAGTATAGAACATCTATTATGGTTAATTATGTTAGTACACAAATTTTCATTAATCCAGATATAATTCATGTCTTCGCCTGAATTATTTTCTATATCTTTGTATCTTTAGTATCTTTAGTATCTTTGTTTACAAAGAAGGTAGATAGTGTAGTGCTTATATGGAATATAGATTAATCAGTGCTTTATTCAAGGAAATGTTTCCAAAATATTCGTTTTGAAAGGATTATTGATACGCCGTTATCTTTTTCCATTGTGAATTTTCGATTGAAATGCAAATGCATTTTACAAAATATAACTACAGTAAAATCGGATGTTACTTTATCAATTGACGGTAATTTTCATTTTCTGAGTGTTCTAATGTCAGATTATAGGTTGTCATGTCTTGTATACAGTTAAACTAGTACAAAGAATATGAGTGGACAACAAAAAGAGAAAAATAATATATAGTACAAGTAATAACCATGAAAACGTAACAAATACATATAAAAACAACTGTTGACTGTTGTATGAAAATACAGTCAAATCTCAACTCACAATTGATAAACACTATAATTTGCATGCATACATAAACTGGGAGTTATACCTGTGCAGTGTTTGAAGAAAAAATACAGTATAATCACTATATTTCAAATATTTACATGTATATCTATATATGCATAAGGGATATAATTACGATACTGTTGTCAAGTCATTAAAGATTGCATATTTTGGCGTTAATATTGAGTCACTGATAAGGTCTTTGCGTCGGAACTAAACACATTTATTCTAAAAACAGTTGTTGGCATGACACGGGTTATGTTCTTCTCATATATGTTATGATGGTATGATACTAAACCCCTAACGGGAAGGATTGTGTCTGATGTTCATATGATGAAATCATAATCTTTCAGATAGTTTAATTGAAGTCTGGAGCTGGCATGTCAGTTAACTGCTAGTAGTCTGTTGTTATTTATGTATTATTGTCATTTTGTTTATTTTCTTTGGTTACATCTTCTGACATCAGACTCGGACTTCTCTTGAACTGAATTTTAATGTGCGTTTTGTTATGCGTTTATTTTTCTACATTGGTTAGAGGTATAGGGGGAGGGTTGAGATCTCACAACAATGTTTAACCCCGCCGCATGTTTGCGCCTGTCCCAAGTCAGAAGCCTCTGGCCTTTGTTAGTCTTGTATTATTTTAATTTTAGTTTCGTGTGTACAATTTGGAAATTAGTATGGCGTTCATTTTCACTGAACTAGTATATATTTGTTTAGGGGCCAGCTGAAGGACGCCTCCGGGTGCGGGAATTTGTCGCTATATTGAAGACCTGTTGGTGACCTTCTGCTGCTGTTTTTTTCATTTGGTCGGGTTGTTGTCTCTTTGACACATTCCCCATTTCCATTCTCAATTTTATAAACAGGTAATTATACCTGTACAATGTTTGAAGAAAATTACAGTACAATTTCTGTATTTGCGTGGATTAGTCAGACATTAAGTTCATTAAATTGCTTTAATAGTCTGTCAATTTTATATCCTAAAAAGTTTCTTATTTCAATAAAAGTTCTGATCTCTTGTCTTAATATTTTGAGTGGTTGAATAACTTTAATTTTTTTGTCAGACATATAGTATACTTTATATATTGTGTCACTGATAATAGTTAAAAGTAAAATGAGTTCATAGTACTCTTTGTCATGTATTTTATATCCCAAAGCTATGCTTTTTAGATTGATCACATGTCTAAAATACATCATCAATATACCGAAAGTTGAAAGTAAAAGACTGGGATAATTTCTTTTCTCCTTTATGTACCAGCCCTCGGATAAATTCTGCTTCATAGGAATACAAAAAACAATCTGCAGGTAGAGAGGCGCAATTGATACCCATTGGGATTGAAAGAGTCTGTTGGAAGACCAAACCTCCAAATTCAACAAATATGTTGTCAATTAAAAAGTCCAGCATAATTACACCTTATGTAAGAATTTTGGGTTTTAATTGGTTGATAGCCAGTGTATTTTTCACAAATTCACTGTTATCAAATGAATATGGTTCAATTTTTAACGCCGCCGCGGTATTTGCCAAAAGGATATGCCTTTTTTTACCCTCTCTGCCGTATAGGCGAGTGACTTCAACCATTTGAAAGAAATTTTAATGCACCCACCTAACATACGGCTAAATTATATATCACATCTGTACTATCTGATATGCCCGGTCGTAAAAAATTCGTACGGTGCAATTTCCGTCAAATCAAGATCAAAGGTCAAAAACGAAAAAGTGCAAATTTTGTAAGATTTCAGCTTTATTGCATAATATGACTTTTATATATAATTACACCTTATATAAGAATGCCAGCTTTTGATTTGCTGATAGCCAGTGTATTTTTTGCATATTCTTCTAGTATTTTATCATTTCAAACGAATCTGACTGTTTTTCACCACTGCCGGTGAATATGCCTCAAATACCATGGTATTTGCCATTTTGGATATTCCTTTTTTTATCCTCGCGAGCATCTTCCCGCCATTTTTTTTTTTTGATATGACGTTACAAAGACAGCGCGAACGCGTATACGCGGTATATTTTATGATAGTACTTGTCCTCAAAAAAATATATCCTTTTTCTAGTACAGAGAGTTGAAACTAAAATGTATTCGGTGTAATTAAACAGATATAGCATGTTTTGTATGAGTATTTGCCAAAAATACAAGTCTTGGGACAAAATTTCTCTTACCTAGCAGCTCGGGAAATTTAAGTCCCTCGACTTGTATTTTTCGCAAATACCCCTCCATAACATGGTATATCTGTTCAATAAATTCACATATGCAAACAAAATAAAATTTAGGCGGAGACAGCACATGTTTTCTGAAATTCGCGTTAAAGTTAACAAATTGTGTGAAAACCCAAAAATGTTCTTTCTGATGCAACTCTTAAACACTTAAAATTAAGTAAAACCCTGTAAAACCTATCAAAGAAGTTTTTGACACCATAAATTTCCTAAAATTATGCTTACTTCTAATCAAAAGTAAATCATAACAACTCATACAGTTGCCCAAAATACCGCCATCTGCGAAAAGCAATTGTTAAGCATTTATACCTATTTAAACACTGTATGTTGTCAATATAAGAATTAATAAACAAACTCTTGAGAATCTGAAAAACTTAAAGTAAAAAAATATGTGCGCGATCATACTATTGCTTGAAAAAAAGAGGTGCGAAACTAATAGATTGCAATCTGCATTGTAAGAAACAGACTGAAATAAACATCTTGTGAATTTTCTAATTGTTGGATTTGTAACTTCATTATGAATATTGATGTAGTGAAAAGACCGTTTATTCATTTAATGTGAACCATAACATTGAAAATTTAGACAAAAATAACTACAAAAATAAATTGATGTAAATTGAAATTTCAAACAATTAAAAAAAACTAGTAAATACATAATTAAACTTGACTTTTTGTTTGCTTAAATTGTGTTTTTATCCATTAATACGAAACGATTCCAGTTGCAACTACTCTCCCTGAATAGCTTCAATGACGAGTTCATTGTTCATACGAGGATGACTCCATGCAAGAGCTTCTGATGACGACTAAATAGAAGCTACCATTATCTTGAAACTCTACTTTCCACTATATAGATGATGTCATCTCACTTAATAGTGCCAATTTTGTGACAATGTTGCATTGGAATGATACTTTTCATTGAAATTATAAAAAAAGACTCAACAGATATAGTTTTCTCTATCACGTATCTTTAAATCGACGATGAGGGTTGGTTGACAGCAAGTGTTACGACAAAAGGGATGAGCATAGTTCAACCCATGAAAACACTCTGTACTACCCAATTATAAAATGTTCATTTCTATGTAGCAACTCCTGCATATCTATACCACTAAATTATAAGACCGATTTCATTGAGCCCCAACTCCTCTGAATCAATAACAAGTCGGAAATATTTATGATATGAGGTATAAATGTAGGGTTTTGCATCTCCTTAGTTTGTCTTTGCACGCTCAGTCGACGTCCTAACCGCAATATATGGGTTTTTTTATTTAAAAACTTGCCCAATCGCGGCATCGTGTTGTATGTGTATTTCCAAGTTAATACAATGTTCCAGCGCTTACATTTACACTCACTATTGTCGTGATAGTTAGTAACTACTCAAAACGAAGATATTAAATGAAGGCAACTATAGTATACCGCTATTCAATCAATATTCATCAATCGATTGACTTGCTACTGAAAAAAATCCGGGTCACTAACAGAACCGAGGGAAACGCATCAACTGTAACAGAAACACTGAACTGCTATAACAACAAACGCAAACATACAAAGAAACAGAGTATTCAATACTAACTGCCATATACCATATTTGGTAGAGGACATTTAAAGAATAATGATGGTTTTAAACCAGAGTTTAATGTAAAGCTGAAATCATCCTTTCGAAAATTTTATGGACGCCACTACGAGTTGTTTGATAATTATGAAATTATGTGTTTTGCCAGATGACAATTGAGAAGTTCCTATCGACCTAACCAAAACACCATCATATCTGCCTTGAATGTTATCTACCGAATAAGGCTTCGCACCGAGGTAGGAATAATATGAGCCACACGACGGGTGTTTTTGTGTGGGGTTTGTGTTACTCAATCTGTAGTTATATATGTTGTGTTTTCTGTACCATTGCTTATCTTGTTCGTTTTTTGCCCGACTTTGTCAGTTCGCTTTCAATTATGCTTTGATGTCCCTTTGATACATTTTGTAACTCTGCAAGTAGTAAAGTTAATTCTTCGTCAATTCATCCCTTTCTGCACCCATTGTATAAAAAAAATTAATCAACGTGTGGTTCGTTTTATCTCAGTTCTTCATTGGCTAAAATCCTATTATGACGTCGAAATTTCTTGCTTTCCTCTGAATGTCCTTTTGTTGTCGGCATGAAAAAAGGCGACCATGCCTGATGATGTCACATAGAAATAACACATCTTTTTGCAGATCATTCAAAAAGAAGGAATACGTGTGTCTGCATATTGATTGAAAATCATTAGAGAAACAGATTCTACCACCAAATCTCGTGTAATACGATATGTATCCACTCTCGACAGTTGAATTTTAAATATTTAAAATGCTCGGCGAGCCTCGCGTTTTAAATATTAAAATTTAACTGCCTCGAGTGGATAAATATCGTATTACACTCGATGCAATGGTAGAATCTATATGTAAATCACCGTGAGCAAATTAAGTAATTTTCGCGGATATTTGTCTTATTATGTTTGTCTTCTTTACTAAACTTTAAGGCGATTTTTTGGCCGATTTTAAATTCTGCAAGTTTATGTCATGAGAGTTCAATTATGCCAGAGGGACAATCAACATCTCAAACCATAAATCAAATAAACTTAATTTAGACCATGAACAAAAAATAAAGTCCAAGAGACGCACAACAGACTACAAAACACTGCACAGCATACAAAGATCATTGCTTAAAACAGCTAATGAGGTCAGGAAGGGTATTCAACTTTTTCATTTTTTTATTTCACAACTACTTATAGTGTTTTGCATACACAATGACCTGCATTTGTATTTGAAAAGCATATGTTAGAAATACTCAAAGCATCTTTCATTCAAACAATTAGAGATATTAAACTTCTAAACACATGGTATATGTCTTACTCGATTTCAAACTTAAAAGAAGCAGCAGCATTATATTTAGTTCGTTAGCATCCCGTTTTAGACAACCAAGTGTTTCTAAACAAGGTTATGTATTTCAATGTTGCTTACGAATTAGTAGCAAAGTTATGTTGGCATTTAAATATGATTACAAAAAGTAAATACGTTTGACTTCGTAAAAAACACATTTTTACCTCAATTAGCTCGTATATATTTTTTTCGAATTTGAATACCCCTTCTTTCATAGTGGAAAATCATTCTACTCCCTGATATTGACAATTACCGATGTGCTATCTTAACACAGAATAACAAAATGATCGCTATTTGCAGATGGCAGATTTTTGGGCAACTGCAAACAGTTCAATAGAAGGCTGTTCTATGAACAATAATTAATAATTGCATCTCAAAATTACAAAACAAATATTCCTTGACCTTAAACATATACATTTATCTATTTTTTTAGAATACAAACATCGATCCCCCAATATATTTTTTGCTTTTAGAACATTTTTTCATTTTTTTAGGATTTGTGATGAATTTCAATTTTTCGGGATATATTGCGCATCTAACCTCTTATTTTTGTTTGATTTGGAAGTAATGTATCATGTTATATAAATTTCCTCTGATCTTTTGGAAAATTTTATAGTAGAAGAGTTAGGAAATTGCTTTTGTTTAGTGATCGCAAAAAAAAATTTAAAAAATTCATGACCTTTGACCTTGATTTAACAGAAAATTCACCATACGACTTGTATACGACCGGGAAAAACAGAAAGTACAGATTAATAACTTTCGAATGATATTTAAACAGCCGTGTGTTAGGTGGGTGCATTGAAGTCGTTAACTAAGTGTCATTTTGAAATAAGTCACTCGCCTAGTGGTATTTGCCAAAAAGTACTCTATCCGACTGGACGCTTGTAACGTCACGATCATCAATACGTTTTTGAACATTATCATTCGGTGTAATTAAACAAATATATCATGTGCTTGAGGGGTATTTGCGAAAAATACTAGTCTTGAGAAAGAGTTTCCCTCGCCTTACGGCTCGTGAAATTTAATATTCTCTCGACTGGTATTTTTCGCAAATACCCCCTCCTCAACATGATACATCTGTTTAAAGTAAGCTTAATTTCTGCCCAAAACTATATATTGAAATGTCAAACGCACTTTTTGTTAAAAAAAAACATAAAGAGACCTAACCCTTCCAAACTTGGGATCTCCACGGTTTATGGTTATGTTTGTTTTGCTCTGTCTCTAGTTTTGTATTTTGTGTTTTGTATACTGTTGTTTGTCTATTGGTATTTTTTGTTTCTTCTTTGGGATTGTCATCTTATATAAATGTTCATAACGAGTCTGTGTTACGATGCATCTATAGATCGTTTGTGTCTGAACAATTTGCTTTGGTGCATCTTTCTACATTCATATTAATAATAAGATTATGTTCTGTCTTTTTCGCGGTACATATTTAGTTCCTATGATGATATCAAAATAAAGGTGTGGATTAATATGTAATCTAATTTTCTGCTATTCTTAACATCTAACATATGTTAATATTAACTTAAGACATTGACCTTATAATAAGTTTTAAATGAAAACATCATTACGTGACAAACAATAATTGTACTTGTAAATCTCGAGACAAAGTATTTAACTTGTATATGGTGCAAAGTGGAGAACGATCTTAACATTCATGGTACACCCATACTCTAGCACGTTTTTATTGCAACAATACCACTATCAGTCGGCATTTGAAAAGTAGAATCACAACAATACCGAACTCCGAGAAATATTAAACGAAGAGTCCCTAATCAAATTGCAAACTCAAAAGCTGAAACACATGAAACGAATGGATTATAACTGTCATATTTCTGACTTGAAATACCACCATATAATACAAGTTTTCGTATTACCACATTGTCTCTATTATGGTATTTATAACAACTGTGGATATACAGATTTATAAAGCCATACCAACAACGTTTTGACAAATCTTTATGAAGAACAGAATACTTATAATCAACAAAAACATTTTTTTTAGAAGAAATGTGAAAAATTAATGTTTGGTCATTTCTAGCATGATTTGTTTAAGACTATGAAAAAGCCAAGACGTTAACAATGTTACATATAAGTAATATTTTATCCATTTGTTTAATTACATGTGTACGGCTTACTCATTTATTTGATTTAGGCGAGTAAAGTAGTTTGTTTGTCAGATTACACAATTTATAAATATTGTTTCATGATTAGAAATAATTGGAATAATAAAAAAGAAAGGCAAACTAGTGTGCTTTATCAACTGGTGACACAGAGATATGTCTCGCCTGCTCACATACAATTTCAGAAAAAGACTATCGAATGGACAGCAGTATTACTTATCTATTTGATCATGGCATAGAAATGCTATATATACTGAAATGTACTGATAGTAATTAAACTTTAAGCAAAATATTATCAATTTGTCACAAGTAGTTCTTCTCCAAACAACTAAAACAAGAAATTTAACATCTTACTGCTAATGTATCCAAAGGCACTGTACCTTGGCCATGGGACCAGGGCCTCCAAATAGTTGTCAAACAGATATGTACTGATATTAATGCAACTTCATACAAAATATCAATGATCTATCACAACTAGATGCTAACTTCTTTATTCAAAATTGCTGCACCATGATCTACTGATCAGGGCCTATAAATGTCTCGACATACTTAAATGTACTGATGATAATGCAACGTTATGCAAAATATAATCGATCTGTCACAAGTAGTTCTTCTCAAAACGACAATTAATCTTAAGTCACTGTACCATGACCTAGGAAGTTGTTCTTCTCAAAACGACTAAAGCAGGAAACTTAACATTGAATTGCTAATTAATTCAAAGTCACTGCACCATGACCAAGAGGGAAAGGCCTCAAAATAGACACGCACTGATATTAATGCAATTTCATACATGATATTATTGATACATCACAACTAGATGCTATCAAATTAACTTACGCAGAAAACTTTACATTGAAATTGTTAGCTAATTCAATGTTTTAGGACCATGACCCAGGGATCAGGTCCTTGAAATAGTTGTTAACATGATATGTACTTATGATAATGCATCATTTAATCAAATAAGAATACTCTATATTTCTTAAATAACTAATTTTAGCATAACACTTGACAAATGTTAACGCTATCGCTGTTGCTGGAAACACAATTCCTATGTCTCGCATAACATTGCAAAAAATAACCGAAGGTTCTGCTAGCCACAAAACCAGGTTCAACCCACCATTTTATCTTAAAAAGTCCTATACCAAGTCCGGAACATTGTTATATTATAGTTCTTTTTTTTGTGTGTTTCAATTTAGTGCTTCAATTTAGTGTTTCTGTTTTGTCGTTGTTCTCTTTTGATGGTTTTCCCTCAGTTTTAGTTTGTAACCCGCTTTTGGTTTTTTTTCTTAATCGATTGATGAATTTCGAACAGCGGTATATTACTGTTGTCTTATATCCGCGTATTTGACTATATATTTTTGTTAGCATACTATATTTTATTGTACTTGTTACTTGTGTCGTGTCCACTTTGCTTAAATATATATGGAAAGATGGTAATGTCTTTTCTGTCCATTAAAACGAAATAGCAACACAAATGTGGTGCACACTGAACAAGCCGAATTTTTTTAAAGTGTGCAGAATTATTTGTTTAACTATTTCGAATAAACAGAAAAAATGTATCATTTCTTCTTATCTGATTGTTAATTCTTAATTCCAATTTTTAAAAAGACAATGTGAAGAACGTCACGGTTGCATGTCATGAATATGTCTATGGGCTGAAAAACGTAAAATAACTTTCAGTCTATCAGAAGATATGGTTCAAAATTAAATCATTATAATTATTAAACTATTTTAAACAAACAAACTTCGGAGTGAAAACAATCGAAAGTACATTGATATATTGTTAAGTGCAATACAGATGTGTTTAAGCAATACAGGTTGTGTATTTTGACAGCTTCCCCATATATATACTGAACATCGGACCGGAGTTCATCCTAGATTGTAGAAAGGTCCGATACTATCATTGTAGACTGTTGCAGTAAAAAAAAATTTTTATCCTTTTTTCAATGCAATGAAGTTGGATTGCAATTGTGTTGTTTGCCGAATTTTGAAGAGAGCCGTGGTGTAGTGATTAGTGCACCGGAGCACTAGCACAAAGGCTCCTGGTTCGGGGTTCCGGGATGAAAATTTCAGAGACTGAATTTTCGGCTCTTTTTTGACACCATTTGCGAGTTTGGTCTTGAAGACACGATGATAGTCCGTCGTAAGGGGACTATAAATGGCTGTTCTTTGCTAAGCGAGAGAGTCATATATCTTGCACATACAAGATACCCCTGTAGATTTTAAAAAGAAACAGGCTAATGCCGTTACAAGGCAGCACTCGCATCTGCAAAGTGGAAAGGAATTAATATAAGTTGCATAATTTGTTTCCCAATCCACTATAAATAAATATGTTTAAACTAAACTAATGAATATATATCATACTTCACCCAGATAGTGGCAGTAATTTAATTATGTACAAGTTCCATTTGTTTAGTAGTAACGTGTTAGTCACACTGCGTTGTATTGTTGGTGTCCATATGGGCTTTTATCTAAACCGTTTTCGGATCAGTAATTCAGCTAAACTTTACAATGGTCGATATAGCATATTAAACTTTACTCATTTGCAGCTTGTAATAAGTAATTATCATGATTGCGGTTTCTAAACCGCGTTACACATTTCATCCTCATATTAAAGTTCAATGTGGACAGCAATACTGTTAATGATCCTACTCCTTTGTATTCGTCGCTGGTGTCAAAATGATAATGATATGTGTCTTAAAACATTATCATTTAGATTTATGACAACGAAATTATCACTTAATAATCTTGTAAACAGCTTGTAATTATATAAACGTATTACAAACTTGGATGCGTGACAATAAAGATACCTCGATATAACCTTACAACTGATTACTCACAACGGGTAATAGAAATACATAAGGTCTATTCAATCTTATATTTAAAATAGAAACTAAATCGTCATGGCTCATTTAAAATCAATAGATATGATCGGGTATCAAGAATATTAAATAGATTATGACAAAGGAAATTCGCAGGTTTAAATTTAGTTTATTATGACGGCGGTTATAAGTAGTTTGACCTTGTCAAGGTCATGTAATTTTTCAGATAAGTGTTCTATTCAATAACTTAATCATTTGGCTTTGTATATCAGTATACTATACGGAAGTCAATATGAGAGGATCATAACTGTCCTTTACTGAAGGAAAACAAAAAAATGGCTTCCAAAACAAAGCAAACTCTTTTCAGATCTTGTTATCTTTCTGAATCTGAAATAGCTATGACACAGTTTCCATCACATTGTCGTCTTGGGGAAGTATATAGGAATATTGCAGACACATATTTTATAGAACCTACAGAGGAAAGCTTATCTTACAGCAAATTTTCAGAATTTCTCTTCAATGGCAGTGAACGAAGCGCACTGAAGATTCTGTACATGCTCTATGTACTTACGGAATGCACGTGATCTCAATCCAAGTTGTAAGTATAGTATACTAGTAATATAAATGCATACAAACTCTCCAAGCAATGTACGCGTTGCAATGAGACTTCGTGTTTATGTCACAGGATTGCTTCTGTAAGTAAATGTGGTAGGTTTTAGTCAGACGTTAGCCATTGAGCTTAGAAAATACTGTTTTAGATAAGTCGGATATGAGTGTTGCCTGTATCATAGAGGGTCCGGGTTCGATTGTTCAAAAGTAAATATTTGAATCGAAAAACGAAAATGAGCGTTGCCTTGTATCACAGAGGTTCCGGGTTCGATTGTTCAAAAGTAAATATTTGAATCGAAAAACGAAAAACAATTTGAATAATTTATTCTTAAAAAATTCCTGACTAAAATATTAATCAGTTTACATCGATTACAATCATTAAAAATCTTAAACATCACTACATGCATGGACATATTAAGTTAATGACTTGGGGAAATAATCACACCATTACAAGGCAACATTATCTTCCAAAATAATTTACAGTAAGGAACGAATAATTTTGGGGCTTGTTTTGTAAAAATGTATGCCCTTTCAGGCACATGATATATGTCGATTATTATTTCATCATGGAGACCAGGATCAAAATTGTGTACACCATAGGCGTTTCGATTGCGTGTGTCTCCTTTACACATACATTGTAAAGATTGAAATTATATTGAAAGTCTTAGAAAAGAAAGGTTATACAAATAACATTATGACTGAGTCATGTACTTGTGATAAATTCAGATGAACCCTGTCAGACAAATATGTGCACCATGCTATCATTCCTGTAGACTGTAGTGGAGCCTCTGCTTATAGTGTCTGATAAACGAAGTGAACCAGAAAACCGCTACCTTATATACTGATCCATGAAATAAGTTCAAGGCCATATAACTCTGCCGGATACCCTACAACCGTTGCCTACATCAAACATAATTTACCCACCGCTTGGAGTATATCAATAACGGGATAGACCACGAAAACCTTACCTTGGTTATTCATTCATGTAGTAAAAATATTTAAGTCAATTGAAACCTGTCTACTAGATATCAACATACATATATACCTGGCAAGGACACCAACAAGAATTACACAACATGAACTATATATATAAATGATAATGTTAAACTGAACAGACATTGAATCACATGTTATCCCTCATCATAACTTCTTCCGTGATGCAAAAGTTGCTAACAATTTACTACTCAACTATATCATTATTTTTTTATCACTATTTTTAGAATTAGAAGCATTAGTTCTTAAACAAACTCAGAAACAACATCGAGGATGTACATTTAAATCCGTTCAATACTGATATGCTGGTACAAACTAACCCTGACAGTAAGGAAACAACGTTGAGGATGTACATTTAAATCTGTCCAATACTGATATACTTGTACAAACTAACACTGACAGAAAAGCTGCAACGCTGGACAGATGTTTCAACGATGTGTTCAAACTTTTACAAATCTACGTGAAATTGTATCATACATTTGATTATTTCAGTTGTTGGGGGAAATGGGTGAAAGTAGTTATAAAAGGTACCAGGATTATAATATAATACGCCAGTCGTGCGTTTCGTCTACATAAAACTCATCAGTGACGCTCAGATCAGTTATAAAGCCAATAGAGCATTGAGGACCAAAGCAGTTGAATATTTGATATATCATTTATTTGTTCTATTGTTTACATGAAAATACTACAGTGCGTGATCAAAATTATACATTGCCTTATGTTATTTGTTTAAACATTATATTCTATAAGTTGCGACAGACGAGTGGCCAATCATATGTATTTAATAAACACAATTTCTGCTGTTGTCTGTTCTATGGTCGAGTTGTAGTCTCTTTGACACATTCCCCATTTCAATTCTCAATTTTGTTTAAATCCAATGTCTTCCTTCTCCGAGCAAATTGCATTCTAAAATTTAGTATAATACGATAATCAGAGACTAAAAAGTTACAATATAACGACATTTGTGAATCCACTATTTGGAGTCTGTTTGTTTGTTATGATTCTTAGCGTCGTGTATGATAGTCAATACTGACAGTTCCAAGGATCGTATGATAAGTGCAATATCGATTTTAAGAGTGGTCAATACGTGTTTCTGAAAGAACCGTCTTCAGATATGCTGCACACAAGAAGTTTCGTTAACTAAATATATAGAACATTAAAAAGAAACAAATCGTAAAACAGATTTAAATCGTACTACCACAAGCATGTTAGGTAATATCTGATTCATAAGGTTAAAATACACCTTTTAAGTACAATTTTGCAATTTATATATGTTATAAACTAAAAATTTAAATGTATCTGTCCTGGTCGTTGTGAAAATAATATGTTTGTATAAAACGTACAGAAAAGTGTATCACATTTGACCAATCAAATTTAAATTGGATATTCTTTCTAATACATGTCTGTCAGCAATCTCTAGCTGTCCACACTATCGTTATCGTTTAAAAACAAGGATTTTGCACTCGACTCCAATCCTAATCAAGGACTATCAGTGTCCTTGCTGATGGTCAATGGTTCTCTCTGGAAGTCTGATTTCCCCCACCAATACAAAACAAAATAGACATTAGTGTTTGATGTATTGTTTAGAAAATAGTATACATAAATCTCCACCTTACAAAACATTCCTATTAAATAAACGAAATGATCTGTATTATATAAAAAAAAAAAAGTTGTGGTATGATTGCCAATTAGACAACTCTCCACGAGAGACCAAATGACACAGAAACTATCAACTATAGCTCACCGTACGACCTTCAACAATAAGCAAAGCCCATACCGCATAGTCAGCTATAAAATGCCTTGAAATAACAAATGTGAACAATTCAAACGAGAAAGCAAACGGCCTTATTGATGTACAAAAAATGAACGAATAACATATAGGTAACACATCAACAAGCGACAATTACTGAAATCAGGTTCCTGACTTGGATAAGGTACATACATACACTTACATACAGAATGCGGCAGGGTTAAACGTATTAGAGGAATCCCAACCCTCCCTCTATCCTTGGATAGTGGTGTAACAGTACAACATAAGAACGAACTATAAAATTAGTCGAAAAAGGCTTAACTCATCAGGTGAATACAAATAGACATGTTACGAAAAGGTATATTCTCGACGCTGAGGTTGACAAATAAGACTTTAAATTAAGGGACGGTGTCAAAACATTGATTATAATTCAAACAGGTAAACTTTAAATCTTGTGCGTCTTGGTAAATTCTAAACACATTTATCTAGAACATCATAATGTAACATCCTATGATGGTAATTGTGTTTGTGATATCATTTCTGGCTATCATAAGACATGAAAAGTGTATTCGTGCAGGAGTGGGTGGGCTAGAAAAGGGGGGGGGGGGGTGGGCTGTCTGAGAGGTAAACAAGTTCATTAGATTATAGATTGATATTATATACATATTAAGCTAAATAGATATTAGCTTTATTGTTGTATAACATTTCCTGAAACAGTTCATTCTGTCGCTCCACTAATCATACACAGAGCTCTATAGTCTGGCTGATTTTTCTCTCTCGGGTGCCGTCATAAGCTTCCAATGACTGAAAGTTTTTTAGTGCTTTATAGCGTGTTCGACACTCTGATATAGAACATTCCTTTTTTACACTTTCTTCTTTCTATTCGTGGTTAAGCTTCCAAGTTGGTGGCGTCTGTAGGGGTAAACATTTTCGAAGAACACATATAACACAGTAGCTAACGACCAACACTGAACTACAGGCCCCTGACTTAGGACAGGCCTATGAAAAGCTTTAACATTTTTGTTATATGTCCTGCCTGTTTATCGCCCTATTCTATCCGGACTTTTTATTAGCTTGTTCAGCCTTGTTTGACATGAATTGTCACCCTGCAATTTTTTGTGAAGTTGCTCATTCTGCCATTTTTTTAAATCTCGAAACTTCTTTTTTTCAAATTGAATCCTTGTCCCCTCCCCCTCCCTGAAAAAGGTACCTCTGTAGAGTAGTAGTAGATACACATCAAACAGATTTGATATAAAAGCGCCATATAAATATTTTTAGAGAACCCCTAGCATTGTTATCTTAAATAGAGAAAAGACCAATCGGTCATCGGTGTTGATTTTACTATCGTCATTTTTGTCGAATTTCCACAAAACGTTTCAGGAATTTATAAAATACAAAATATCTGCATAAAGTGGTGTTAGAGTGTAAATGCAAAGTCATTATGCTATCATGCAAAACATCATTGTAACGCTGCAGGGATGTTCAACCGGTGAGTAGTGGGGCCTGTATTACACAAACCTCTTACCGTTCTGAACATGCATGAAATATTTGCCACCGGATGTAAAACGACAATCAATAAATCACAAACCCCTTATAAAGAAAATACAAATTGAGCTGTAACTGTTCGAATTAAGACAAAGTTGTAAGGACATAAAGGGAAAAATACATGTATTCGACGCTATATCATATGATTGCAAGTAAATTTCCTAAAACTATAACATGTTTCAAGTTGAAATTGTAAAACAAAATCCTGTTTAAGGTGTTTTAAAATACACCCCGTTAAATAAAAAAATAGGTGGTAAACAAGTGGATCGGAATGCATACACCTCTTTTTTTATTTTCATAACTTTATTAAAATTACCGTAAGAAACTTATTCACGAGTAGTATAATACCAGATTTTTTGAAAGACCTGTTAAGGGCTCGCCGAAGAATTCACACACGTATGTACCCCGTACATCTACTGCATTTACATGAACGCCCCCCCCCCCCTCCCCCTCTCTCATTTTTGAATTGCTATCTATTTCTCATATTTCATATGGTAAAAATGTTATTGAATATTCGTTCCATATGGAATTTCCTCCAAAAGGATCAATTCAGGTTTTTAGAATTATATTCAATGTATACACAGGTAATCTCTTTTGTGTTTTGACACAACCCCACATTTAAAATGTAATTTGTCAACATCAGCGTCGTGAATATACCTTTTCGTAACATGTCTAATAGCAATACATATAACATCAACAGAAAGTGGACGTGGTCGTGTACTTGTTTATCCCTACAACAAAAAGACAATGAGTACTGACCTAAGAGTACTCGCAGTTACTGACAGCTAGTTTAAATACACTAACGAAGCATGTTTTTTATATGTATTAATAATGGGCTTACACACGAGTCATTATGTTATACCTTTAAAAAAATTGCATTAACACTAGTTACTATGAATTGAAAATAGCAATTAGTTTGCTATCAATAACGATAAAATACAAAAAAAATATGTAATTAATTCAACTCATTTTGGCATCTAATCAAATGAGTGTCTAATGTAGCGAAACGCGCGTCTGGCGTATTAAATTATAATCCTGGTACCTTTGATAAATGTTATAGTGAAGATAAAAACTCGAAGAACGAAATACAATAAAAAGAAATGTACAAATTGATACTTCATTCTTGATGAATATGATTTATGCATAAGTTGTTATAGACATGATTCAACTAGTATTAGTAACAGAGGTTGCTGATAAATTGGTGTCTTTTGTCTTTATGTTTATATATATACATCCGTTCGTGATAAGCTTATGAGTGACGCCATTTCAGGGCTTGAGGGGTAGGTCTTATGTTTCTAAGCCATTTCAGGGCATGAGGGTATAGTCTTATAATGTAATGTTACAGCGTGTCCAAGGTTAAACGGACGGGCTGCCAGTCTTAAGTCACAGGCCTGGTATGCAGTTTGAGTTTCTTATTTTGTGTCATATTTTATTTTTCGTTCACTGTTAATCATCAATCAGGCTAGAATGTTTGAATATCCCTTTTGTATCTTTCACAATTCTGATCAGTATGTACAAAGATTAAAGATATTTTATAAATGAAAAACGTCAGTAGTTAAATGTTCAAATTGGTTCCGTGTTACAGGTGTATTACACGTTACGGTTCGCTTTGGTGCATCTTTCTACATTCTTATTCATTTTAAGATTATGCACTCTCTTTGTTCGAGTACATTAATTTATCAGTTCATATGATGATATCAAATTAAAGGTTTGGATGAAAAAGGTTATTTAATTTTCTGCTCTTCGTGACAATTAATATTTGTTAATATTAACTTAAGACATTGCCCTTATAATAATTTTAAAATGACAACAGCAATAGGTTACAAACAATAAGTGTACTTGTTAATCTTGTGGCAAAGTATTTAACGTGTATATGGTGCAAAGTAGAAAACGATCTTGACAAACATGATAAACCCATACTCTAGTACGTTTTCTAGCAACAATAACACTATCACTCGGCATGTGAAATACAACCATATAATACCAGTTGTCATGTCACCCTATCATCTCCATTATTGTATCGTTATCCATATAAACTGTTCATGTACAGATTTGTAACCATACCTAAAGACGATTTGACAAAGCTTTCGTCAACTTTCTAGAACACCATATCTGTAATCTACAGAATGAACAACGCTTTAAACGTTGAAAAGAATGTGAAAATTTATCTGTTTAGACTTGTCTAGCATGATTTTTTTTATTATTCATCCATTTTTTTTAATTTACATATGAACGGCTTACTGATTTATTTCGTTTTTGAAAAATGCACTGTTTCACTAAATTTTGTACGATATTTTAGTTCATTGAAATAATTATTATATTATTTTTTGTTTGGTGTTTAGCCAGTAAATAAACTCATCATAGATACCAGGACTAAATTTGTATATACGCCAGACACGCGTTCCGTCTACAAAAGACTCATCAATGACGCTCGAATCCAAAAATGGTTAAAAATGCCAAATAAAGTACGAAGTTGAAGATCATTGAAGACCAAAATTCCTAAAAGTTTTGTCAAATACAGCTAAGGTAATCAATGCCTGAGGTAGAACAGCCTAAGTATTTCAAAAATTCAAAATTTTGTTAACAGTTAATTTATAAATATAACCATATCAATGATAATTCATGTCAGCACAAAATTGCTGACTACTGGGCTGGTGGTACAGCAGTAGTGCTTATTTGTTAAAAGTCGCTGGACCATGATCTAGTGAGCAGGGCCTAGAAATGTCTCGACATTCTAACATGTACTGATAGTAAGCAACTTTACGCAAAATATTATCGATCTGTCACAAGTAGTTCTTTGGCCATTCCCCATTTTTTTCTCAATTTTACTTCTTAAAACAACTAAAACAAGAAACCTTACATTGAATTGTTAATTAATTCAAAGTCACTGTACCATGGCCATGGGGGCAGGGCCTCATACCTGTCTTCAAACAGATATGTACTGATATTATGCAACTGATACATAATATAATCACAGGCAATCACAACGAGATGCTATCCAACTAACTTACGCAGAAACTTAACATTGAAAACTGTTAGTTAACTAAAAGTTGCTGGACCATCACCTATGGGTCAGGTCTTCGAAATAATATGTACTGATAGTAACTAAACTTTATATCAAATATCAATAATCTATCACTAGTATTCTCTATATAATTAACTTAAGTAGAAAACTTAACAATTGTTGACGCTATCGCTGTCGCCATCGCCGTAAAACACAATCTCGTTGTCTCGCTTTCCGCGTACATAACAATATATAGTTTGGAATATTGTATTTTCATTTGTGTCGAATCCACTTTGCTAAAATACTTATGGAATGAGGTGTACACTGCATAAGCCTTGTTATTTAACAGTGTGCACAACATTTTGTAGGCTATTTCGAATAGACAGAAAAACTATCATTCCTTCTTAACCAATTCTAAGTTCCAATTTTAAAAAGGAAAACGTGAAGAACATCACGGTCACATTAAATGAATATATCTATGGACAGAAAGACAAAAAACGTTCAGCCTATCAGAAGATGTGGTGCAAATTAAATCATTAGCAAATAAAATCTTTTTTTAATAAAGCAAACTTCGGTGAAAACAATGCATTTAAGTTACATTTCAATTGTGCTGTTTTCTAATAATACATTTCAACCCTCACCCGGCTTATTGCACTAATCTAATCAAGTTTCATTTGTTTAATAGTACCGTTTTAGTCACACTGCATTGTATTGTTGGTGTCCATGCTGGATTTGATGTAACTATTTTCGGATCTGTAATACAGCTTAATTTTAGAACGGTCAATATAGCATATTACATTTTAGTCATTTCCAATTATCATTTTGGTTTCCAAACCGCGTTACACATTTCATCCACATAATACCAATGATCCTACTTATTTGTATTCATCGCTGGTGTCAAAATAATATAAGTCTTCAAACATTATCATTCCGATTTGTAACAAAGAAATGATCACAACTTAATCTTGTAAACAGCTTGTCATTATATCAACGTATTTCAAACTTAGCTGCGTTACAATAAAGATACCCCGATATAATATTACAACTGATTACTCACATCGGGTAATAGAAATACATAAGGTCTATTAAATCTTATATTGGCAAGGTCATGTAACTTTTCAGATAAGTGTTCTATTAACGAACTTGGATATTTCTATATCAATATACTATATGGGAGTCAATCTGAGAGGATCATAGTTGTACTTTACTAAAGGAAAACAAACAAAATGGCTTCCAGAACAAAGCTAACCCTATTCAGATCTTGTTATATTTCTGAATCTGAAATAGCTGTGACACAGTTTTCATCGCATTGTCGTCTTGGGGAAGTGTATAGGAACATTGCAGACACATATTTTATAGACCCTACAGAGGAAAGCTTATCTCACAGAAAATCTACAGAACTGCTCTTCAATGGCAGTGAACGGATCGGACTGAATATTATGTACATGCTCTATGTACTCACGGAATGCACGTGATCTCAATCGCAGTTGTAAGTTTAATGTATATGTATAAAAAAAAATCCAAGCAATGAACGCGACGCAATGAGACTTGTGTATATATGACGGGATTGCTTTCTTTAGTAAATATGGTAGGTAAAAGAGGGGCAAAAGATACCAGAGGTTCAGTCAAACTCATAAATTGGAAATAAACTGAAATCGCCAATGCTACAAAAGAAATAAACAAACAGATAAATAATAGAACAGAAGACACAACATAGAAAACTAAAGACTAAACTACACGAACCCCACCAAAACTGGGAGTGATCTCAGGTGTAAGATCCTGCTTCACATGCCAAATAGTTACCACATTTGAGTTGAAAACAAATTTCCAGGTTAAAGCAATTAGACAAAGTATGTGGCAATGTTAATTTGTGGTGAAGAAATTAGTTCTTTAAAACACAAATTGATTCAACATTTTTGTATTGTTTCGACTTCGATCATCTCGTGGTGTTAGCTGTTTTGTTAGTCGAACTATAAGGTCATTATTTTGTTTATGTTTTTAAATTTATTTATTTTTTGTGTACTGATGTTTGTCTTTTGGTTTTGTTTTTCTTTCTGCCATGGAGTTACCAGTTTATATTCGACTTGTAAGTTTGAAGGCCCCGTTTATATCTTTCTTCTCTCTTTAGTGAATTGATGTTGTTGATCATTTTTTTTATTGTAGTAAAAGAATCAAATTGTTCAAAAGAAAATATTTAAATCGATGAACGATTCCAGAAAGCAAAAATGACAATTTTACATCGATTACAATCATTGGAAATATAAAACATCACTTCATACATGTCATACATGGACATCTATAGGTAATGACTTGGGACATAAATGCAACCTTGTTTACTGATCCATAAAGTGAGTTTAAGTCAGTATTAACTCAGTAGCTGTTGCCTACACCAAACACAGTTCCCCACTGCTTGTAGTATTTTATTAACGGGCTAGACCACGAAAACCTTTAATAGTTAATCATTCATGTAATAATATCTATGTCAACTGACACCTGTCTATCAGATGTGCAAAATATAAATATATACCTGGTAAAGACACCAACAAGAATGACACAACATCAATTATATATTAAATATTACACTGAACATACAATGAATCACATGTTATCTCACATCATAACCGTGATGCAAAAGTTGCAAACAGTTTACTACCCAACTATATTATTATTTTTATCATTATTTTCAGAATGAGCAGCATTAGTTCTTAAACAAACTTTTAGGATGGACATTGAAATCCGTTCAATATTGATATGCTGGAAAAACTAACCCTGACAGTAAAACATCAACAATGAGAAAGAGGTTTGAACGATGTGTTAAACAATTTACAAATCTAAGTGAAATTGTATCATACATTTTATTAATTCAGTTGTTGGAATAAATGTGTAAAAGTAGTTATGACAGGTACCAGGATCATGCTCTTCAACACGACGGATGCCAAATGTGGAGCAGGATCTGCTGACCCTTCCGGAGCACCTGAGATCACTCCTAGTTTTTGGTGGGGTTCGTGTTGTTTATTCTTTAGTTTTATATGTTGTGTCATGTGTACTATTGTTCGTCTTTTTCATTTTTAGTCATGGCGTTGTCAGTTTATTTTCGATTTATGAGTTTCATTGTCCCTTTTGTATCTTTCGTCCCTCTATTGTACTTGTTTGGCTTTATAAAAATTTTGATATGAGCGTCACTGATGAGTTTTTAAGGAGACGAAATGCGCGTCTGACGTACTAAATTATAATCCTGATACCTTTGATAACTATTAAAACGACGGACGCGCGTTTCGTCTACATAAGACTCATCAGAGACACTCCGATCAAAAATGTTATAAAGCCAAACAAGCAGAAAGTTGAAGAGCATTGATGAGTAGTTTGAATATTTGCAGGTGCGCTCGACTCTATACCGAAGGTTGGTGGTTTCTCTGGCTTATATTAAAATGTACTAATTGCTACTTCATTCTTGATGTTGATGAATCTGATTTATGTATAAGTTGTTATGGGCATTGAACTAGTATTAGTAACTGAGGGTGCTGATAAATTGATGTCTTTTGTCTTTATGTTTATATATAGCCTTCCTTTTTTGCTCAGTCTTATGTTGCAAGCCAATTCAGGGCTTGAGATTAAGTCTTATGTTACAGCGTTTTCAATCGAAAACGAACGGGATGCTAGTCTTAATTCAGGAGTCTGTTTTCAGTAGTTGGGGTGCTTACTTTATGTCATACTTATTTTTTTGAACTGTTAATCATCAGTCAGGCCGAAAAAAAAATCCGTTTATTTATTTTTATTTGTTTTTATTGATGGGTCTGTTATTTGGATTCTAAAAGATAGATTTTTCGTTTGCATTTTTCCACGTGTCAAACACAAATTAACAATACATCATATAAGTAGGTCCAGGATCTTCTTGAAAAGATATGGTTTCAAAGCACACATTCCAGTGAATGTTTGCATTCATATCTCCGAGATAACATAAGATAAAAACAAGAGTGCAAACGCTGAAATGTCTCGCCTTCTTTCCTAACCATTGATATTATGTTGATAGTCCTAAATATAAAGCTTTACACAACTATCACATAAACATAACATGATCCAAGAAAATTAGGTCAATGTCATATAAGCCAAAAGAGAAATTCATGTACACCTTATAATCATTCAATACACTAAATATAGTTGACCTATTGCTTATAGTTTGTATGAAACAGATTTAACCAAGAAAACTATACATTGACCATTGAACCATGAAAATGATGTCATGGACAGATGAACCATGAAAGGCAGTTATGGGCATCTTAAAATATTTCTATACACCAAATATAGTTGACCAATTGCATATAGTATCAGAAAAAAAGACAAAAACTTTGACCACTGAACCATGAAAATATGGTCAAGATCAGATGACGAGAACAAATTGGACATGTTCCCCTTACAATCATTCAATACACCAAACATAGAAGACCTATTGCGTACAGTACAAAAAAAAACAGTCCAAACACAAAAACTCAAATATAACTACTGAACCATGAAGATGAGGTCAAGTTCAGATGACACCTGCCAGTTGGACATGTCCACTTTACAATCATTCAATGCACCAAATATACTAGACCTGTTGCTTATAGTATCTGATATATGTACTTAACCAATAAAGGTTAACTTTGTCCATTGATCCATGAAATGAGGTCGTGGTCAATTTAAAACTGTGTGACGGGCAAGAGGATCTTGCAAGGTATGCACATACCGAATATAATTATCATCTAACTCTATCTACTATTGTATGTCTGTTTGTTCCTTTCGTTTTAGCCATGGCGTTGTCAGTTTATTTTCGATTTATGAGTTTGACTGTCGCTCTGATATCTTTCGTCCCTCTTTTATGGGTGCCGTATAAGGTGCAGGAAATGCTTACCCTTCCTGAGCACTTGATTTCACTCCTGGTTTTTAGTTGAGTTCGTGTTGTTTCTTAATTATTATTTATAACTGTTGATGTAAATGTCCTTTGGTTTGTGAGTCTTTGATTACTCCTTTGTTTTGATAGTTATCGTCTTACTCGTAATAAGCGAGAAATTAACAGTACAAAACAATCTTATTTTTTTTTCAAGTAGTCACTGTACCATGAAAATGAGGTCAATGACAATGAACATTCGACAGACAGAAACTTCGGAACATAAGGTACTATGTACAAAGTATGAAGCATCCAAGTCTTCTACCTCCCCTAAAATATAAAGCCTTAAATAACTTAGTTAACGCCGCCGCTGACGCCGGATAACTATTCCTATGTCAAGCTTTCTGAAACTAAAGTTGCAGGCTCGACAAAAACTACCGACTACACGGTTTCGTCTTCTAATCTGTAATATTTTACTTAAAATTGACCCATATGGACGACATAATTAAATGGTTGTCGCCTTTTGCGCTATATCTTTTTTGTTTTTCGTTCTTTGGTGTCTTTGTTGTGTACATTAATTAGGCCTCTAGTTTTCTCTTTGAATTGATTTAAAAGTCGATCATTATGCATCCTTCTATAGCGCACTGTGTGTTTTCCATGTTATGGGTGTAGCTCACTTATTTAGGCCGTATGATGATATATGGTTGTTAAAGTCTGTATCATTTTGTCTCTAACGGCAGTTATCATCTTTTTGTGTACTAAAGATCTAGTTACCTATATCAAACTTAATCATTTCAATTTGTTAATTCAAAACTTCAAAACATCTCAGCAGTAACATATTTACCCTCCGTCTTGCCTTCACGCACGCATATACTCACAATACATTCACGTTTTTGACAAGGGGCGTGCTATAGAAACACAAAAGTGATTCACAAAGATAGAAGAAATAAAGGCTGATATCGCCACTGTATAAATGTAACTGTCACCATTATGAAAGGGTTGAGCGAAATTTATGTCAATGTCACACACTTCATCGATATAATAACGGCGTCTCATGTCAATTTGACATTTTGACTATCTAATGATTTGTTTGATGGATAGTATAGATGCACTAGGTCTAGCTCCCTGTGACGTCAATTAAAATCACTTTTTTATTATTTCTATTTATATCAATGATTATAAGATATTTGAAAACCGGGAAATAGTAAAATCACAAAAATACTGAACTCCGTCGAAAACTCAAAAATGAAAGGCTCTAATTGAATGACAAAATCAAAGCTCAAACACATTAAACGAATCGACAACAACCGCTACATTCCTGACTTGGTACAGGTATTTCCTTTAAAAAAAATGGTGGATTTAACCTAGTTTTATAGCTAGCTCAACCGCTTACTTGCATGGCAGTCCCTAGGTATGATTATAATTTCGTTAACATATAAAAACCAACTTTTGGATCACAACACTTACAGTCATATCGTGTCATGTAAAGGTATCAACAACAATAATATTTCAGCGTGAAAAATAACCTCGGACGTGCAACGGTTAATCTTCACTAATAGTTAGGAGCCCATTCAATATTTGCAAAATCAATAATGTTAAAGATATTAAGACTTTAGTTCAAGAGCATTTAAAAGAGTTAAGAAACATCGACTAAGGCATTATATGTCAGTGGGTAAAAGCAAACTAGTTTTTCCGAATGGTGCAAAATTTCATAAACAGTTAATTCAAAATAATTGTAAAACTACATATTACAGAGAGGGAGTGAATCAGATGTGGATACTAACAAATTCCAAATATATGTACCAATGCGTAAAATATTGGACATTCAATTATTTGACTTTTTTCAATCCTTTATACTAGTATTTTCAATTCCGAACTTAATCACAAATGAAACATTTGGTCCTGCTTATTCATAAAAATATAATGATCAAAGTAGATACAAGTATTCAGTCAAGGGCGAGATAAATCCAAAGCAACATTTAATACCACCACGATATGGGGATTATATCTCCCACTTGATAAGATTGTCACGGGTTTATTTCCTTGATAGAGAGCAGCTGCTCATAAGGAACCTTTTAAACCAATTTTTTTGAAGTTGAAGTCAAACTCATCCCGTCAAAATTTCACGGACGCCAGCGTGAGTTGTTGACCGTTATGAAATAATTATTTCACGGGTGATGACAAAAATGTTTCAATTGTCATAATAACAATACCGTCCGTTTTTTCCCGAATATGACATACTGTATTACCCTTATTGCTACTTAAATGAGCAACACGAAGGGTGTTAATGTGGAACAGTATCTCATGCATAGATTACCTTAGCTGTGTTTGATAAAACTTTTAGGAATTTTGGTTCTCAATGCTCTTCAATTTCGTACTTTATTTGGCTTTTTTAACTTTTTTGGATTCGAGCGTCACTGGTGAGTCTTTTGTAGACGAAACGTGCGTCTGGCGTATATACTAAATTTAGTCCTGGTATCTATGATGTGTTTATCTATCCCTTACGGAGACTTTCGATTCCCCCTGTTAATTTTATGGGTTCGGTTTGCTCAATATCTCGTTTAGTGTTTTGTGTTTTGTATTCTAATGTTCGTCTTTGATCTTTTTTACTTTCTGCAAAGGCGTTGTCAGTTAATTTGTGGTGTCTGAATGTCCCTTTCATATATTTCATATCTCTGTTAAGCAAAACGACGAGTGCCGCATGTGGAGCAGGATCTGCGTACCCTTCCGGAGCACCTGAGATCACCCCTAGTTTTTTGGTGGGGTTCGTGTTGTTTATTCTTTAGTTTTCTATGTTGTGTCGTGTGTGCTGTTGTTTGTTTGTCTTTTTCATTTTTAGGCATTGCGTTGTCAGTTTGTTTTAGATTTATGAGTTTGACTGTCCCTTTGGTATCTTTCGTCCCTCTTTTAAGTATGTAAGGATATTTTGTTCGTGTTGAATATATTCTATAAATACCTCAGTAGTTAAATTTTCATATTATGTTTATGTTACAGGTGTATAAAACGTTACGGATCGTTTGTGTCTGAATGGTTCTTTAATTGCATTCTTCTACATTCTTATTCGCTTAACGATAATGCACTCTCTTTGTTCGGGTACATTCTCAGTCCATATGATGGTATCAAATTAAAGGCTTTGATGAAAAGGTAATTTAAATTCTGGCTCTTCGTGACATTTGATATTTGTTAATATTAACTTAAGACATTGCCAAGATCATAAGATTTACATGACAACAGTATCAGGTGACAAAACAATAATTGTACTTGTAAATCTTGAGACAAAGTAATTAACTTGAATAAGAGGCAAAATGGAGAACTATCTTTACAATCATGGAACACCCATATTCTAGCACGTTTTCTTGCAACAAAAACACTTTCACTCCGCATGTGGCATACCACCATATAATATAAGTTTTCGTATCACCCCATTGTCTCTATTGTGGTATCGTTATCTATATCAACTGTTGATGTACATATTTAAAGCCTTACCCAAGAACGATTTGACAAAGCCTTCTGCAACTTTCTACAAGAGCATACAAACAATAGTACACATGACACAACATGTGCTCCGGAAGAAAAGCAGATCCTGCTCCACATGAGGCGCCCGTCGTGTTATTACAAAGCCGGAAATAGTCTAATTCGGTAGCTATGGGTCACATTCATGAAAAGATAAGGGGATAGTAGTTACGATGTAAAGAACATATTCGATACCATCTGTGAAAAAAAGTAGAATCACAAAAGTACTAAACTCTGAGGAAAATCAAATCGGAAAGTTCATTATCACATGACAAACTCAAATGACATGACACATTAAAAACGAATGGACAAGAACTGTCATATTCCTGACTTGGTACAGAACGGTTATTCCATAACGGTGCAACTCGTGATGGCGTCCGTAGAATTAAACTTCACCATTTGGAACTCTTGGTAAATTTGCTTCCTTAAATGAGCAACATGACAGGCGCCGATATAGAGCAGTATCTGGTTACCCTTCCGATGTACTTGTGACCATCAACCCCCCATCCCAATTTCTGGAGGGGTTCCATTTGCTCAGTCTTTACTTGTGTATTTTGTGTTTTGGATATTGTAGTTTGTATATTGCTCTTGTTACAGCTATTCCATGGCGTTGTCCGTTTTTTTGTGACTCAATTAAATAGACAATGAACATGTTTGAAAGTTTCGTTGGTATCTTAGCTTATGCATCTCTTTGAAATATGCAATAAAATCTTTGTTCGTGTCAAATATATTTTATAAATGAAATACGTCAGTAGTTAAATGTTAATGTTGGTTCCGTGTTACAGTTAAAAAAAAGGGTTACGGATCGTTTGTGTTTGAATGCAGCTTTCTATATGCTTATTAACTTTAAGATTATGCACTCTCTTTATTCGGATACATTTTCAGTTCATATGATAATATCAAATTTGTTTGGAGGAATATGTTGTCTAATTTTCTGCACTTCTTGACATTTGATATTTCTTAATAATAACTTAAGACATCGCCCACACAATAGATTTAACAAGACAACTTCATCAGGTGACAAACAATAATTGTACTTGTTAATCTTGTGGCAAAGTAATTAACCTGTATTTTGGTGCAAAGTGGAGAACGATCTTTACAATCATGGCATACATACTTTATCACGTTTTCCTTGCAACAAAAACAGTATCACTCGGCATGTGAGATACAACCATATAATACCAGTTTTCGCATCACTCCATTCGTTTAAACATATTTATTTAAAGTGGATTGGTAAACAAGATTTGCAACTTAAATTAATCCCTTTCCACTTTCGTATCACTCCATTGTCTCCATTATGGTATCGTTATCTAGTATCTGCTAACCCTTCCGAAGCACCTGTGATCCGTCTTTCTCAATCTTTAGTTTTGTATTTTGTGTTTAACATTTGCATTCTGTAATTGCGTTGTCAGTTTATTTGTGATGTTTGAATATCCCTTTTGTATCTTTCACATCTCTGATCAGTATGTTCAAAGATTGTGTTCGTGTTAAATATATTTTATAGATGAAATGCGTCAGTAGTTTAATGTTCATAATGATTCCGTGTTATAACTTACGTATCGTGTGGGTCTGAGTGGTTCGCTTTGGTACATCTTTCTACATTCTTATTCACTTGAAGATTATGCACTCTCTTTGTTCGGGTACATTTTCGTCCATATGATGATATCAAATTAAAGGTTACGATGAATAGGTTATTTATTTTTTTACTCTTTTTTGACATTTAATATTTGATAATATTAACTTAAGACTTTGCCCTTATAATAAGTATAACATGACAACAGCGGCAGATGACAAACAATAAGTGGACTTGTTAATCTTTTGGCAAAGTAATTAACTTGAATTAGGGGCAAAGTGGCGAACGATCTTAAGATTAATGATACACTCATACTCTAGCATGATTTCTTGCAACAAAAACAGTATCACTTGGCATGTGAAATATTGTAACGTTTTCCACGTTACGGCTGGAAATTATAATACGGTAAATTTATTAAGCCTGTTTTAGGCAACAAATGACAAGCTCTTTCTCACAACGTTAAATGCTCTGGGCAGGCAGCTATTGCAAATGATCAAGACAGAATAAATAAATGAAATATTTATTATCTCAGTATCAACATGATTAACACAATAACGATTCAATTCAATAATATATACACATAGTTTTTGGAAGTTTATTCTCCCGTCTATAAATAGTATAAATAGTAATTAAACGACTGAGTCATTTATTCTTTGTTTAAATAGCCGTGACTCTTTTAAAATGTAATAAGTCTTTCATTTATGCATTTATAGAGTCTTTTTATAGACCTAAAGTATGCTTGTATGATTTATTATAATCATCTTGAAACTTTGAGTGTAATATTTATTAAACACGCTGAGCGTCGAAAAGATTGTTGCAATATCACAAAGTGATAATATTGAGAGTACTTAGTACCTCAGGAGCCAATTCACGACTGAAGTTTACTTAACAAAATGTTCTCTATTTATACTAAATTCCAACGCACTTGATTATGACGTCACAATTATCGATTACGACAATTGATCTGTTTTACGGCAGTAAAACAACGTAAACAAAATGTCTAACGTCAAAAGTTGTGTTTGTGACTCAGTGAAAATATGGTGACAGCGATACATACATAGTATTTATGACAAGAACAATTAATACAGATAAAAATACCACATTGGAATATCATTTATACATGTACAATGGATAATTTAATCAACAGAATAATACAGAATGGTAAGTAATACACTGACTCAATTGAGGAAAATCCTCCAATATGTCCCTTTCTCTCTCATAATTTGAAGAAATCATGAAATAACGTTTTAACATGACTATAAATACAAAAGCAATAATTCACTCATAACATTTTGAGCCTACATTTATATGTTAACCCCATTTATAACCATATTTATGTAGTATAAACCTTGTGAAGAAAACACAGCTATAACATTTAAACACAAACATTAAACAATTGAGCACTTGACTATGTTGTCATGTATGTATCTTGAAATTCTCAGAATAGTGAAAAGATATTTAAAAAAATAAGTTAGTAATATTTGAGAGGTATGAAATTTATCTAATAAAGTCATAATTTGCCATGATGTACAAAAATAGTTTATTATTATTATTTCTGTCAAAAACGAAACGTACTCCACGGTAGGGACAGTCGGTGTTGATAAATCCGTTACATTGCCCCCTACCTGAAAGAACTGTTCGTCCCGGACAGGATTTAACTTCAAATCATAAGATATTAAATGTTATATATAAAACAACAGCACATAATTAATTTTATCTTAGTTTAAGTAAGCTTTTTGGAAAAGCTACTACTTTTCCTCAAGTCAGCTTTTTAGAAAAGCTAATTATTTGAATAAAATAAAATCACACACCTAATTTTGTCATACATTACATTCTGGCTACTTAGCACTCACACAAATTCAATTACTATAATAAACTAAGCATTTTCAACATCAAAAGAATTGTCTACCTCTATGTTAACATTTATTGTTTCAACAATGTCCGAGTTTGAAGAAGAACTGTCACTATCGCTATCACTGTTCTCGCTGCTAGATGATTCAGAGTCACTTATAACAATTAAAGATCCATCAATGACTGGTTTTATTTCGGTAATATCCTCCTCAGTATCTGAAATTACTTCATATGGTAATTCCACAGGCTTTTCATATGACTCCACAGTGCTTGTGGAAACATCAGTGGTGCATATATTTGTACTAGTGGCTGCATCAGCAATAGGCCATACTACAAACGGCATAGTATTTGTTGCACTTTCTTGACAAACACAGCTATCGGTCTGAATGTTGACGCTCTTCATTCCAGCTAACTTTGGGTCAGCTACCCAAGTAGCACTTAAGGCATAAATAGTCCCATCCGGGAAGACTACTTTTTCATCTTTTCTAACGCATCCATACCCATAGGGGATAACGGAACCAACATAGTTTTCATGATTTACAGCGGCTTTTCTGATTTGGAATACCTCAGTAGCCTTTTGTGATTTATTAAATTCGCTTGGGGGAGCCAAAAATCGCTGCCACTTCTTACCCTGCTCAGTAGCTGCCTTGTCCAGTAAGGCCAAGTGGCTACTGTCCTTCTTTTCGGAACGAGTTTCCACAGTTCTTTGCCTCTTCGGTGTTGGAGGGATTGGTGAAACAATTTTTTTAGGTAAGTCAAACAAGGATAGCAAGTTTTTCTTTATTGGTGTTACATTATGGTTTTCAATGCCCAGACTGATGGTGACCGGGGATGTTGTAGGGCTTGCAGCTTTCGTCAAATCTGCTGCTATCTCAATATTTTGTTGCTGTGTACTGAGTGGACTTCTAGTTTTGGTTTGAATGTCTAAAGATTTTACTTTTGATCTTGCTGATAAATCTGCATTGTATGGCCTTACTCGTTCTTTCCCAGCAAAGGGTATTGCAGGAATTGTAACTTCTGATACACTGAGTTTAGTTACTCCATGACAAACTCTTTGGTGGGTCCTCATTCTGTACTTTAAAGTTGAGGCCACTAGATGTGGGCACATGTTGCATCTTATCATCTTATTCGGATGACTTCTTCTGACATGTCTCATCAGAGTCTGTCTGTTCCTATATTGAGCCCCACACTTAAAACAATCAAACATCTGAAAATTAACAACAAAAAATAATTGTTTTGTTCTCCTAAGATATACATGCAAATAGTTATTCTTAGAAGTAATTTTGTTTGTCTTAAGTTAGACTTGAGATATACATACAGTGCTTTAGAACTTTGATATATATATATTTATTTTTTTTACATTTTAGTTGACAAACCCATTGTCGACTTTCCCGTAAAAACGTTTAAGTCTATTATGATGGACGATCTGAAATTTCGAATTAGGACTCTTCTGAATTCTATAAATAACATCAGAAATTACTTCTGTTATTATATAAGGACCATCCCATTGCTTTTGGAGCTTTGGGCTTATATGTTTTACCCTAGCTAGTATGTTTAACCACACAGAGTCACCGACTTTGTAAGAATTATGATTTGCCCTTAAATCATATTGACGTTTTTGTCTATTACTAGCCGTAATTATATTTTTACGCGCTTTCTGTTGTACATCCCACATTAGGGTTTGTACCTTTTGAACATAAGCATTTGCTGTTTCAGTTTCATTGGGAAATTCATCCCTTTGTGGATGAGGACCATAAATTAAGTCTATAGGGAGTTCGATTTCACGACCAAGCATGAGCATACATGGTGATAATTTAGTGGTTTCATGTTCAGATGAACGATATGCCATTAAGGCCCAATGCAGCTGTTCGTCCCAGTCTCTTTGATTTTTACAGACATATTTACTAATAATGTCTTCTAAAGAACGATTTAAACGTTCTACAAGTCCGTCACTTTGTGGACGAAAAGCAGTCGTCCTTGTTTTATGGATGCGTAGTTTTTCGCATAACTCCTTAAAAAGCTTTGATTCAAATTGCCCCCCTTGATCTGTATGTATTTGGCGTGGAATACCAAACCTACAGATAAAAATTTTAATAAAACTATCGGCTACTGTTTGAGCTTCCATATCAGGCAATGGGTACCCCTCAGCCCACTTAGTGAAATAATCGGAGACCACTAGAGCATATTTGTTCCCTCTATAAGAGAGTGGAAAAGGTCCAACTAAATCCATTGCAACCCTTTCTAATGGGGCGCCTACATTATATTGCTTCATTTTGCTTTTAGATCTTGAAGAAGATCGTTTGCGTGAATTGCAAACAATACAGTTTTGCAAGTGTTTTATCACATCTTGTTTGTATCCTAACCAATAAAACCGATTTTGAACCCTTCCAGTCGTTTTATGGATGCCAAGGTGTCCACTTTGTAAGTCATTATGTAACATCTTGAGGATGTCTTGTTTCCAGACATTTGGAACTATCAATTGCAAAATAGTTTGCTCAGTCGTGGCATGAATCCACTTTCTATATAAAACATCATTTATTATAACTATGCGTTCCCATTGAGACCAATATTTTTTTAGGTGGACATTCTCAACAGCTATATCAGACCAACTTGGTCTTGTTTTGAACCCCTTTTTTAATGAACGTAACTGAGAAAGAACCAAATCTTGGTCTTGGGACTCAGACATTTCTTTATCAGTTTTATGTTTAAACCAAATGTTCATGACTTCGTCTTCATTAGATAAGTCGTCTTGTCTAGACGTTTTCTTTGTTCTCCTGAAAAATTCACGAGGCTCATTTTGAGAGTTTTCAAGTTCTTTTTGATCTTGCTTAGAGCAATAATTGCAGTCGACACACGGACGACGTGACAAACCGTCAGCATTGCCATGCTGTTTGCCTGGGCGATGTTGCACCTTAAACCGATAAGTGTTTAAAATTTCCAGCCATCTGGCCATTTGACCTTCAGGATTTTTAAATCTAAGAAGCCAGGTAAGAGCACCATGATCTGTTCGTACCAAAAACTTGGTCCCATACAGATAATGGTGAAACTGCTTTACACTTAAAATGATAGCGAAAAGCTCTCTCCTAGTGACACAATATTGCCGTTGAGCTTGGCTTAGTGATTTGCTAAAATAAGCAACTACCATCTCTTTACCATCATGAATTTGGGATAACACTGCCCCTATGCCAAAACCACTGGCATCTGTGTCTAAAATAAACGTTTTTGACATGTCTGGATAACCTAATATAGGGGATGATATAAGAGCATTTTTCAGTTTCTGAAAAGCCATATTGCATTCATCAGTCCATTCAAATAAACAATTTTTCTCAGTCAGTTTATGTAAAGGTCGTGCTATATTAGCAAAATTTTGAATAAATTTACGATAATAAGAACAAGTGCCAAGAAAGCTACGAACATCTGTAATTGTTTTGGGTATAGGCCACATTTTAACACTTTCAATTTTCTCAGGATCAGCTGCAATTCCTTCATGCGAGACAATATGTCCAAGGAAAGAAACTTTATTTTGAAAAAAAGAACATTTTTTAGGGGCAACCTTGAGACCTTGGGCTGCAATACGATCTAGAACATCTCAAAGTCTAGTCAAATGAGATTCAAAGGAATCAGAAAATACAATGATATCATCAATGTATATTAAACAGGTCTCCCAATTTAGTCCTGCTAAAGTATATTCCATGAGTCTCTGAAAAGTAGCAACACCGTTACATAAACCCATCGGCATAACATTGAAATGAAACAACCCTTTGTTACTTGTAAATGCCGTTTTTTTCCTTATCTTTTTCGTCCATTTCTACCTGCCAATAGCCACTAGAGAGGTCCATGACACTCAGCCATTTGCAGCCTCTTAGAGCATCTAACGCATCATCAATGCGAATCAAAGGGTAGGAATCATGAATTGTTATATTATTCAAAGGACGAAAATCAATGCATATTCTTGTACTACCGTCACTTTTCTTTGTAACTGGTACAATGCATGATGCCCAAGGACTTTTCGAAGGCTCAATGACCCCACAGTCGAGAAGTCTTTGGATTTCATCATTTACCTCATCTCGCTTAGAGAGTGGTAGACGACGAGGTGCTTGTTTTATAGGCTTTGCATTTCCCGTGCTAATTGTGTGCTTGATAGCGCTAGCCCTCCCCAAATCACTTTTATTTTTAGAAAACGTTGTGTCGTACTTTATTAAAAGTTTATCTAATTGACTTATTTGGTCCTCATTCAAGAGTTCACTACTTCTTTCTCGTAAGTCTGTCAAATGACTGGGAATTTCTTTTGCTTTGTCAAAAGAAGTTACGTTCATCAATTTATTTATATCAGAATGAGCTGAGTCAAAATTAACCTCAACTGCTTCACATATAGCAACATGTGTGTCCGGTTGAATTATTTGCTCAAAGTCAGTAATGTTGGCCAATCTTATTGGTATTTGTCCGCAACTCGGATCTACCACTGCTTTGGCAATTAATAAATTATCAGTGTGCTTTGAAGGTAAAGATTGTGTCATGGCATTCATTATACTACTAGCATCTCCTTTTATAGCACACGAAGTAATTACTTCCGTATTTGGAGGAATAGTCAATTTTTCCGTTATAGAAACCTTGAACACAGACTCTATTTGACTCTCTTTAATACAATGTATATAATTTTGGCCGATAATGAGTACACCTTTTCCTAGTTCAAGAGTGCATTCGTATTGATGCAAAAAATCATATCCAATGACAGCTGGTACATCGATATTAGCTATTGTAAATTTATGGGTAACTTTGAAATTACCTATCTGAAGAGGTAAGTATACATAACCTAATGTATTTATAAAACTCCCGTCGGGTAAACAAAGTTTTGTATTATTTCTCTTTATTTCAGGTCTTAATTCATAAGGTATCATATTATATTTTCTAGGATGCAAGATACAAATAGTTGACCCAGTGTCAACTAAACAATTTATATTAATTTCCAAAAATAAACATTAAATGAACAAACTTTCTTGTTTATTTGTTTTAGTAATATGTATAGACCTTGACTCATTTAAATTAGTCGCTGGTGACCGGTCCCCATCTCCAGCACTTAAATGTTTCCCGAATTCATAGAATTAGTATCAGTTTGTGTCCCTTGAGTATATCTAGTACTTATGAAAGTCGGGTTTTGTTGTATTTCCCCAGATTTTACACAGTTGTGTTTCTTGTCCCATTCAAGTTTTCTACACTCCCTTTTCGTGTGACCCTTTTTTCCACAATAGAAACAAGTAATAACTTTGTCTGAATTCTGGGTGTTAAAACTGAGGGTTCCTATCTGATCACTTATTTTAGAAAGTCGAGTAACCAACTCATCATCAGATTCATCCGTTTCCTCTATCTTACGTAACCCTTGTTTTGGGTTATTGATTCGTTTTTGATCCAGAGTAAATGCTTCATATTCAACCCCGAAGCGTATGCAATCATCAATGGTCTTTGGTTCCCTTTGAAAATTGGAAAGCTGAATTTTGGAGTCATTTAATGCCCTTACAAAACAGTCTTTTCCCAATTGATTTCTTATGTCTACAGGTGCAGTGGGATAAGCCAAACGTGTTATTCTTCTAATATCTTGTGCCATTTCTGGCAAAGTTTGACCAGATTTTCTATAATATGAGTTCATTTGAACTTTATACATATTTTCTTGGTTCACTGGTTCGAACCGAGACGTCAAGGCAGAAACCAAGTAAGTATAGTCAAACCTTTTTAAAGGCTCTATTTCAGTAACGATCCCCTGAGCAACCCCCCTTAAATTAGTGGCAAGCTCATATGCTTTAGTATGATCATCCCAATTGTTAACAGCGGCAACCATTTCAAACTGTACAAGATAATCTTGCCAGCCAGTATTTCCGTCAAATGTTGGCGGTTTCTTTGCCTTAGATATATTATTCGAATGTGGAACTGGATGGCTAGACGTGTTACTATTAATTGGAAACATTGGGTAGGAGCTAACATTATTAGTGCCATTCCCCACTATTGTGTTCCTTCTATCTGGAGTAGTCATGGTGTCTACACACCTGTTTCTGTCCACCTGGACAGTTCCGCACCCCCCAACACGCTTGTTAGGATGCGCCTTCCATGGAGAGTTAATGCTAGGCCCATTGCATTGATCACTCTGACCGCGGAGATTATTTTGTCTATTTTCATTCATAAGACTATCTCCCCCTCCACAGGATAACCCAAAAGACAATTGACGATGACTTTCATCCGATTGACTCTCCAATAAACCCATTATCCTCCTCTCTGCCTCCCTATGTTTAACCAATTCCTGTTGCAATTTTTGCCTATTTAAACTTTCATCAGTGTGTGCCAATGAAGTGTCAGATGAAATACCTTGCTGACTTTCTGAATTAATTACCCGCATTTGGACCTCACCCGATGGCGTCATATCTATAATATGTGTGTTATTTATGTTAGAGTCTATGTCCCTTCTTAATGCGGGGAGTCGTGAAGACGCTCCCGATGTTGTAGCCATATCATCACTATGTGTACTTGATTGATCAAACATTACAAAGCTGGGCTGCCGAGAGCTATTTGTATTGAACATAACAAATTATCAACAAAAATATCAATTTTATTCCAGCCGATTTTTTGACCTTTTTTAATTTAAAAGGTTCCCCACATTGGCCACCAATGTAACGTTTTCCACGTTACGGCTGGAAATTATAATACGGTAAATTTATTAAGCCTGTTTTAGGCAACAAATGACAAGCTCTTTCTCACAACGTTAAATGCTCTGGGCAGGCAGCTATTGCAAATGATCAAGACAGAATAAATAAATGAAATATTTATTATCTCAGTATCAACATGATTAACACAATAACGATTCAATTCAATAATATATACACATAGTTTTTGGAAGTTTATTCTCCCGTCTATAAATATATCAGTATAAATTAAATGGCTTAACAATTTACGTGAGTCCAAAAAGACGTCATGTGACGGTGTGTGGCTTTAGTATAAATAGTAATTAAACGACTGAGTCATTTATTCTTTGTTTAAATAGCCGTGACTCTTTTAAAATGTAATAAGTCTTTCATTTATGCATTTATAGAGTCTTTTTATAGACCTAAAGTATGCTTGTATGATTTATTATAATCATCTTGAAACTTTGAGTGTAATATTTATTAAACACGCTGAGCGTCGAAAAGATTGTTGCAATATCACAAAGTGATAATATTTAGAGTACTTAGTACCTCAGGAGCCAATTCACGACTGAAGTTTACTTAACAAAATGTTCTCTATTTATACTAAATTCCAACGCACTTGATTATGACGTCACAATTATCGATTACGACAATTGATCTGTTTTAGTTACGGCAGTAAAACAACGTAAACAAAATGTCTAACGTCAAAAGTTGTGTTTGTGACTCAGTGAAAATATGGTGACAGCGATACATAAATATTATTTATGACAAGAACAATTAATACAGATAAAAATACCACATTGGAATATCATTTATACATGTACAATGGATAATTTAATCAACAGAATAATACAGAATGGTAAGTAATACACTGACTCAATTGAGGAAAATCCTCCAATATGTCCCTTTCTCTCTCATAATTTGAAGAAATCATGAAATAACGTTTTAACATGACTATAAATACAAAAGCAATAATTCACTCATAACATTTTGAGCCTACATTTATATGTTTACCCCATTTATAACCATATTTATGTAGTATAAACCTTGTGAAGAAAACACAGCTATAACATTTAAACACAAACATTAAACAATTGAGGACTTGACTATGTTGTCATGTATGTATCTTGAAATTCTCAGAATAGTGAAAAGATATTTAAAAAAATAAGTTAGTAATATTTGAGAGGTATGAAATTTATCTAATAAAGTCATAATTTGCCATGATGTACAAAAATAGTTTATTATTATTATTTCTGTCAAAAACGAAACGTACTCCACGGTAGGGACAGTCGGTGTTGATAAATCCGTTACAATATCACTATATAATACCAGTTTTCATATCACCCCATTGTCTCTATTATGGTATCGTTATCTATATCAACTGTTGATGTACATATCTAAAGCCATACCAAAAACACTATTTGACAAAGCTTTTTGCAACTTTCTAGAACAGCATACCTGTAATCTACAAAATGAACAAAGCTTTTAACTTTTTAGAAAAATGTGAAAACGTATCTGTTCAGACTTGTCTAGCATGATTAATGAGGATTCACTGGTTGGAGTCTGAAGCAAGAAAAGGAAGATTTAAAGGCTTAGAGATTGAATTGTCAAGAACCATACTCGACATCATGCGAACTGGTTAATGGCTTGCCGAGGACGTCAACCTTCAGTGAAGGGGGAAACAGACCGGAATGACGTGGAAGTCATTTTCCTACAGCGGGGAGAATGTAGTAGAGTGATTTTTATGATCATTTTATATATTGTAAAAATTATTTATTTAATTACTATATTTATTATAAAGCTTAATTACATATTTTGAATATTGTATATTCAGTTTAAATTATTACTTGCAAACCTTATTTTTATGTATAGTAATATTCACGTTATTTTCTATGAATATTCATTAGGGATTTACTTGCCAATGAATCATTGTATTTGATTGGCTGTTAATATTTTCGCGGTCAAGTTTAATTTCCTTTGTTTTGTACCTGTACATTTCCACGGGACGATAGCCATGACAGTCCATTGAATTTATGTCTGTTTATCTTGACCACATAGTTTACTTGTAAACCTTATATATTTTGGACAACATTATTATAGAATACTGTAAGTTACTTCTTTATTAACATTATTTATATTTTTCACGTAAATGATATTTTAGTAAAGTTTCTATTTTGCTTTGTAACGTTCTCCTCATATCGCATGTATGTAACACAAGAACACGAGATGTACATGATAGTATTTTATTAAGCTAGAAGTATATGATTTTATAATCTACGGTTTATTTGCCACGGTAGAATTGTATTGTTAATTTGCGTACATTACTATTTGATTATTGTCATGAATAGTCTATATTTTATAAAGGACGGCTTATTAAGTGAAAGACGGAAAAGTGTTTCCATTTATATAAAGTTATAGTTTTGTAGTAAATAGTTTTTATCAAGTACAAATATGAATGCGTAAAGAATATTTGTTACGTTGTATATTTTTATAATTAGAGTCCGAGTATTTATGTTCGTATTTTGATTTCAGGACTCCATGTAATGTAATTATGTAAAACACATGATTGTGTGATGTTTATATGATGTGCCGTTAACCGTATCAGTACAACTCACTCCACAAGTGGTAAGAGTATATTTATTTATAGTTTAACTTTGTTTATATTGTATTGTTAACATGAATTACCTCCCGTTAATTTGGAGCTTTTAATGAATCGATAATATTGACATCATAAGTCTTTATGATTATTATATTTGCAACTTTATGATTGTTGTATGATATTATGTAGTTAATTATTATACGTATTATATATTTTAATGAAGTCATTATTAATAAATGTAGATGTAACATTTATTATATACCGTTTGTAAGGTAAACCAGTATTTAATACAAATACACAGATACACGTAAATTACGTATCACAATCCGATTTAGTGTATATTCAAAGGTCAAGCATTTGTAAAAGTACACGTGACACCCGATGTCAATTTCATAGAATGTAAACATTGAACATTTTCTACTTGCAATACATTTTACTTGCTACTTAGTTAATAACTTTCAACTATACTATTTATTATATTTCTGTATTATATAACCTGTGATATTCGTAAACGTATATATATTTATGTTATATGAAATAGCTTGTTATTTATATATGTTGTATAATTGCTATTTCAGACTTGTTATTTACATACTGGTACAATAAAGCATCAGAACCCTTAGCTCTTGTTGGTGTTATTCATTAACGCATAGAAAACCACCTACTACAATAGTAATGCAACTTTAAAGGAAATGGCCATTGTTATATTATTGTTCGTTTCTATGTGTGTTACATTTTAATGTTGTGTTTCTGTTGTGTCGTAGTTCTCCTCTTATATTTGATGTGTTTCTCTAAGTTTTAGTTTATAACCCAGATTTGGTTTTTTTTTCTGAATCGATATATGAATTTCGAACAGCGGTACATATTACTGTTGCCTTTATTTATATCAAATATCAATAATCTATCACGAGTATTTCCTATATAACTAGCTTAGGCAGAAAACGTTTCAATTGTTGACGCTATCGCTGTCGCCATCGCTGGAAAAAAACAATTTCTATGCTTCGCTTTCCGCGTATATATTTTTGCATATTGTATTTTTAATTGTGTCGTATCCACTTTGCTCGAATACTAATAGAATGCCTATAATATCTTTTCTGTCTTAAATGAAATAGCATCATAAATGTGGTGCACACTGAATAAGCTGCATAATTTAAAAGTACGCACGACATTTTTTAGGCTACGAATAGACAGAAAAACTACCATTCCTTCTAATCTAATTTTTTTTTTAAACGTGAAAAACGTCACGGTCACATGACATGAATATGTGTATGGACTGAAAGACAAAAACTTTCAGCCTATCAGAAGATGTGGTCCAAATTAAATTAATAGCAATTTTTTTTTTAATAAAACAAACAAACTTCGGAATAAAAACAATCGGAACTACATTAATATAGTGTTTAGTGCAATACAAACGTGTTTATGCAATATCAATAATGTATGTTGTCAGTTTTCCATACCGGAACATCGGAGTTCACCCCAGATTTTAAGAAGGTCCGATACTGTCATTTTAAACTGTTGCAGTGCTAATATTGATTTTCATCCTGTTTTGATACATTTAAGCTGAATTTCAATTGTATTGTTGCTGATGAATACATTTCATACTTCACACAGCTAGTTGTACTGATTTAAAAAGGTGTACCTGTTCCAGTTCCATTTGTTTAGTGGTAACGTGTAAGTCACACTACATTGTATATTGTCGGTGTCCATGTGGGATTTTTATCTAAACTGTTTTCGGATCTGTAATTCAGCTAGCGTTTGTTAGTCTTGTATTATTTTTAATTCTAGTTTCTTGTGTACAATTTGGAGTTTAGTATGGCGTTCATTATCACTGAACAAGTATATATATATTTGTTTAGGGGCCAGCTGAAGGACGCCTCCGGGTGCGGGAATTTCTCGCTGCATTGAAGACCTGTTGGTGACCTTCTGCTGTTGTCTGTTCTCTGGTCGGGTAGTTGTAACTTTGACACATTCCCCATTTCCATTCTCAATTTTAAACTTTAGAACGGTCAATATAGCATATTAAACTTTAGTCGTTTGCAGTTTGTAATAAGTAATTATCATGATTGCGGTTCTTAAACCGCGTTACACATTTCATCCTCATAATAAAGTTCAATGTGGACAGAAAAAGTGCCAATGATCCGACTCTTTTGTATTTATCGGTGGTGTCAAAATGATAATGATATGCGTCTTAAAACATTATCATTTATATTTATGACAAAGCAATTATCACTTAATAATCTTGTAAACAGCTTGTAATTATATTAACGTATTACAAACTTGGCAGCATTACAATAACGATACCCGTTATAATCTTACAACTAATTACTCATTTCGGATAATAGAAATACATAAGGTCTATTAAATCTTATATTTAAAATAGAAACTATATCGTCATGGTTCATTTGAATTCAATAGATATGATCGGGTATCCAGAATATTAAATAGATTATGACAAAGGAAATTGGCAGGTTTAAATTTAGTTTATTATGACGGCGATTATAAGTAGCATGACCTTGTCAAGGTCATGTAACTTTTCAGATAAGTGTTCTATTTAATAACTTGATAATTTGGCTTTGTATATCAGTATACATTACGGAAGTCAATCTGAGAGGATCATAACTGCACTTTACTAAAAGAAAACAAACAAAATGGCGTCCAAAACAAAGTTAACCCAGTTCAGACGTCGGTATCTTTCTGAATCTGAAATATCTGTGATCCAGTCCCCAATACCATGTCGACTTGGAGAAGTGTACAGAAACATTGCAGACACATATTTCAATGAACCAACCAAGGAGCACTCACAGCACCATAAATCTTTGGAACTTGTGTTTAGTGGCAACGGACGAAACATACTGAAGATGTTATACATGTTCTATGTACTCAAGGAATACACGTGAAATCACACTGACATTGTAAGTATTGTAAGAATATATATATATATATATCAAATGTCCTTAAAGCAATGTACGAAACTGTGTAAAACTGGCAACGTATGATACTATTATAGCTAGTTCTGCTTACCTCTCAAATGTCTGAAAACAACATCACCCTGAAGTTTGAGAAGCCATAATACATTAAATTATTTATGACAGTACAACAACTCATTGCCCTTTACTTGTAATTATTTGAAAAACGCAATGTCGACGGTTATATTGGTATCTTTTGGGAATAAAAGTGATGTTGGTACACTTTATTTCGTTTGTTTCTTTCTTTAATCTTAAGCATAAAGTTTGGTCACAATATAACACTAAAAAGACACCATGCCTAATATATATCGTACAATGAGTCGGCTAGAATCAGCCCTTCTAGTAATTCTTTCATACTGAGGTCAAAGATCCTGTTCAAACTTTTCCTTTTTCATATATATATTACATGTTTTAAAAAGGTACACTTAACTACTACAACATGTACAACGCTATTTTCTTTTCTATTCAGAATTGTGCAATACTAAGCCTAAAAGAATATCTAGGACAGCCCTGAAAACGTTCCGAGAAAATGGATATATCGTGATAGAAACAAGATTTATTCAGCAGTGATCATGAAGAGCAATTATTTCAATTGAGAGAGATGTGTTAATTTACCTTGAAGTTCGGTATTGGTGATTATACGCTTCGTTCAAGTTTTCAAACTATGACGGAAACTGACTAAAATGATATGACATTGTTGAGACTCAGTTGGAATACTGTGTGAAGCAATTGACGAACTGATTATTCTTAATTAAGGAAAAACAAAATTGTGTAATCACAAATAAATTAGAATTAATATTGCATTGTGTATTTCCTTCGTTAATCCATATCTTTGATATAGCATTCAGATATGGCTGAGTGTTTTATATATTCATCTATTGGGTAAATACATGAAACTTATGCGTCAAACACAGCTGATATAATGTCCAGATGATGATGAAACTAGTTTTATTCCGAGCTTTATTTTAAACTCTGTTGGCAGGTAAGTATCCATTAATGGGTTCTGTTATTCTATTTTGTTTATTAAATTTCCCTCTTCGATTAAACTGTGAAAGGATTTTTTTTATACACAAACATAAGGTCCTTTACCAAGTCAGGAGTATGGCAGTTGTTATCTTACAATCCGTATATGTGTATGTTGGATTTGTGTTTGAGTGCTGTTGTTCCGTTCTTTCCTCTTATAGTTGATTTGTTTCCCTCATTTTTAGTTTGTAACCCGGATTTGTTTTCTCAGTATCGATTAAGACTTTTGAACAGCGGTATACTACTGTTGCTTTATTTGCTATCGCCCGCTTGTTAGTTGTACTAGACAATGATCTGACCTCACTGGCGTTAAATAGTTTAAGTAAAATTGATTCCCTGCTACTAGTTTTCCGTGGATTGAGAGTTAGTTTGTCATACATATGATAAGAATCTCAAAACACATATCAATGTCAGATTATTGGTCAGAAATATAATATTTGAATTAAATATCTCTGGCATTGATTGAACAGTCAAAACTGTCAACGGTGATCTCTACCCGAGTCATTTGCATCTTATTTGTACAAACATAATATAAGTGAGTCTACCAGGAACTGCACCTATTTTGGCATATGTATAATATCAATGTCATTGTGTTTGGCATGCAGTAAATAACTTTATCAGCAATGCACTATACACATGGATACAGTATTCAAAATATATAAAATGTTAAAGAATTCCAAAACAGATCTAACAACAGTACTATATACTGCTGTTCAAAAGTTATAAATTGATTGAACAAGAATAAATCCGGGTAGCAAACTAAACCCGAGGAAAACACATCAACTTTAAGAGAAAAACAACGGAACATCAGAAACTCTAAACTATAACAAAATCAAACACCAAGGTCTATAGAAACGAAGAGCCTGATAACAGCTGCCTTATTCCTGACATTGTACATGATATCTAAGTACAAATGAAGGATTGGTTTTATTGCTAGCCAAATCTCCAGCTTATATAGCAATGCTACAAATACCGCTAATATGACAACACCACGTGACTGGAACATAGTACAAACAAACCCAAGAACGCTATAGTTTTAATCAGACCTAATCTGTTGCACTTTTAAATGAGTGGATGGGTAAAATTGTCGTTTTAATTAAACCTAACCTGAGGCACTTTCTAAATGGTGGATTTGTAAAAATATTGTTTTTATTAACCTAATCCTAAAGCACTGTCTAGTGGTTGGATGGTTAAAATAATCGTTATGATTGAACCTTACCTGATGCACTTTCTAATACTTATTTCACAAAGACTGGGTGTTTGGTTACACATACATTTGTACTATGATCCGATTAAACTTATTGAAGTGCAAGTATTATTATATAAATGTGTGTTCTTTATCTAAATCTTATAATTATATTTCATGCACATTAGTTATGAAGTGATGCATGCTGCAGATATTATTACTATGCTATAATAGCTGGTAGTTTTTGCACCCTTATGAAGCGAATGAACCCACATTTGGTGCATTAAATACAAACAAACATTGGCACTTATTCAAACCCCATTTAACGGGAAGGATCAAGGCTTCGTATATTATATTTATAGGTAGCATTAGATTATTACTTCATCATATTAAAAGGACGGAACAACCAAACAAAATAAGAAAGACATTATAATATCAAGCGACTAAAAAGTAAAAAAGTAAAAACATGAGAGAAAATTATGAAAATGTTAATTCTACGTTTAACGATGTGTAATGCCACTGCTGGTGGACGTTTCGTCCCCGAGGGTATCACCAGCCCAGTAGTCAGTACTTCGGTGTTGACATGAATATCAATTATATGGTCATTTTTAGAAATTTTCTGTTTACAAAACATTGAATTTTTGCGAAAAACTCAGGATTTTCTTACCCTAGGAGTAGATTATCTTAGCCGTATTTGGCACAACTTTTGGGAATTTTGGGTCCTCAATGCTCTTCAACTTTGTATTTGTTTGGCTTTTTAACTTTTTTGATTTGAGCGTCACTGATGAGTCTTATGTAGACGAAACGAGCGTCTGGCGTATAAAATTATAATCCTGGTACTTTTGATAATTATTTAAAGGTTATCCCAGCACCTTTAACACGTTCAATGAATATTATTGTAATACTTCTCATGTCCTATAGTGGTGTCAAGCAGCTAGATTTTTTGCACTTTTGCCCTTAAAACCAAAAATATAAACATGGAGTGAATTTCAATAAGAAAGCAAAGAAAATCGACAAAAGACATCTAGATATTATGTCGAGCTCTAATTCGACACGAAACCAGAAACAAAGTGAATAAACTTAACAGAGACTAACAAAGATGTGTTATCACTTAACCTAAAAGTAAAGATTTAACTTCACTATCATGGAACACGAGCTTTGAAATTGGTTTTTTTTTCATTTAAAGGGGCACTAGCTTCGAAATATATAAACAATCTAAATTATAATTTGTTTTGACTGATCATTCATTAAAGTGAAATGGTGAAACAATAAATATTCCGCTTTTAACAGGCAGTAATGGTTCAATTTTGTCAAAATAAGCTAAGAAACATTAATGATGAATTATTAACTTACTCGACCCACACAATATCAGGCTTATACAGGTAAAAAAAGATGATTAACATGAAATAAACATAGAAAAATCCTATTGCACGAGTTCGCTATCTATCTATTTATATCTATATTTATTTATATATCGTTCATACGACCATCGGAGGTCTTCGAAGATCAACGCTATAGTAAATTAGATGAAGTATAGGCAAACCACACACGAAAAAAAGCTACATGATATCGAGAACATGCCCAGTAAATTGTTTATTTTAGACTTATTATAATTTAGATAAAGGTTTAACATATTGTTATAGATCAAATATGATAATTGGAGTCAAATCGGTGAACATGAATTTGACAGCTAGCGCCCCTTTAATAGCCGTATTCAAATATTAAAGTAGAACACTATATACTATTACTGATTTGCAGGTAGAAAACGGAGTCGAAATAATCGGAATTGCAATAACCCCTAACCGAAGAGAGAACCAAGACATATAAACCAATATAACTTGTACAATGTGCATAATGTATCCACAGACTATTCTAACGGATATGTTAATTGTATGGCTACTTAATAAAACGCTTAGAATCCCGATTTGCTATAATTTATTTTTGAAAATTCAAATAACAAGTTACATTACATTGAAAAAAAATAAGACGTATAGGAAAGTGGGCAGTAATCGTGGTTGACATAATATAAGTCAAATGAACGAAAGGTGCGTGTGTACAAAATTTCCGCTTGGTACCTATGATGATTTTATGACATAATTACGAGTAATGCATCCCTTTTCTAAGCTAGTTTGATTATTTCATGTAGTCATAAACTAAAAAAAAAGGTTTTTAATATATGAACCAAAATTTAAATGAAAAAAAACTTTCATCATATTTATATAAACATTACCTTAATTTATCTATAAATTTAAAGTTTATAAAGTGTCATTGAACTGTTCCACATACAGGCAATAATGGCATGATAAACTTGATAAGAAGTACATGTGTATTTAGGTCATGTTAATAAACAAACTCCATGTGACTATCTACTAACCTGGTGATATAGTGAACTACGCATTTGTTTACATGTTATGTTATTAAATATCACGTGATTACCAAGATGAACAGTTTTTTGTTATAAATTTAAATGTTGATTGACAAGAATGTTTTTAAGAGTTTAAGTAAATTTAGGTAGCTGAATTTAATAAACCTTTTAATGATAGAACATCCAAGGATAATTAAAATAATATATCAAATAAGTCATAATGATGTGGTGAAATCACAAAGGACCAAACAACTCAAAGACAAAAAGGCATCATTTGGTATATGTGTATGAATCAATTTTGATATTGTTATCAAAGAAATACTAATTAATCAATCAGGATGCCTAATATGATCACTAATAACTATACAACCGTTCGGTTTTGAAGTCAGGTTATCAAGTCACGTAATTTGTTGAAGGGGGCATCAACTACGATTTACAATAAAAAGAACTTAGTTTGGCACCAAATTGCCAAAAAAGATGCATGGAAAACGTCAATTGTCCAACAATACAAATGAAGACAAATAAATAAAGGCAACAGTAGTATACCGCTGTTCAAAATTCATTAATCGATAGAGAAAAAACAAATCCGGGTTACAAACTAAAACTGAGCGAAACATATCAAATACATAAGAGAACTACGACACAACAGAGACACAAAACCGAAATGTAACACACACAGAAACGAACTATAATGGAACAATGGTAATTTTCCTGACTGGTGGGTTGAACCTAGTTTTGTGGCATGCCAAACATCCCGCTTTAATGGCAGTGTTAACTATAACATCAAAATGACAACATTACACGACAGGGTTACAATAAAATAAATAAACAGATAAATGGGAGAAATAAAGGCAACAGTAGTATACCGCTGTCCAAAACTCATAAATCCATGGACAAAAAACATAATCGGGGTAACAAACTAAAACCGAGGGAAACGCATTAAATATAAGAGGAGAACAACGACACAACATCGAAACGCAACACACACAGAAACGGACCAAGCAACAGACAAAACACCACGAGAAAAACAAATATAACATCAAAACCAAATATGTGAATTTGGGATAGACAAGTACCGTGCCACGTCTTATCTCAATATCTCAATAATAAGAGAAAACACAAACGACTCAACGTTAAAATGCAACACACACAGAAACGAACAATATTATAACAATGGCCATCTTCCTGACTTGGTACAGGACACTTTTAAAGGGGAATAAAAGTGGTGGGTTGAACCTGGTTTTATGGCATGCCAAACCTCGCACTTTAATGGCAAAGTTAAATATAACATTGAAATGACAACATAATATTACAAGACTACAATACAATTAAATAGGAGAACACATTAGACAAAGAAAAACATGATCAATAGATAACAAAAGGCATCAGGTTTAAAATTCAATACGCCAAAAACGCGTCTTGTCCACACAACCCTCACCAGTGACGCCCAGATATAAAAGTTTGAAAGTGAAAAAAGTACAAAGTTGTACAGCACTGAAGATCAAAAGTTGAAAAGGTTTTGCCAAATACGGCATTGTTTGTATGCCCGGGATAAGAACATTCTTATTATATATGGTATGATTGTAGACAAAGACAAAAGGAATTCATATCCTGTAAATTCAGAATTATTGTGAGATTTGTTTTATTGCGAATAATACGACCGGTTGAGTACCGCAAAAAGGGAATTCGTATTCTATAATTATTTACATATGTCGGTATGCATATTTTCTAACAACCGCAATAATCAATCTAACATTTATTTCCATTCTTCAAAATTGAAAAACTAAAAGCATGCAATAATTTCTGATATATTACAATAGACTACAACGAGGCCTTCTATTGTTCACTCACAATTTTAAACCTGTTCGGGTTAGAAGACATGGAATTCAAGTGCAACTAAATTAGATAACGAATACGGAAATATATCTTATGATCAAGTACAACACCTACAAAACAACATCTCCATGATATAAAGGTGGTTGACTTTATTTCATCATGCCTGATATTTAAAATTAGATCTAGAGGCCTTTAAGAATATCTTTAGTTTCCGTTATGTGACAAAAAGATGATATAATGATAGTTTATTTACCAAGGTGAACTCACAGAAGACAAATACTAGTAATGAAAGAAAACAGTTTGGCACACAAAGTGCATTGGGATAACAGATCAGTGGCGGATCCAGAAATTTTCATAAGTGAGGGCCTACTGACTGCCTAAAAGGGGGCCCGCTCTGGTTATGCTTCATCGATTCCCTTTTATATGATGTATCACCTGTCAAACCAGTCTTACTTAAGCACAACGCAATAGGCAAGTCCAAGAACATGTAAATTTCAATAATTCGGTCATTCATGTAGATAATTGGATCGTCTTTTTTAAATAATTCTAAAAAGTAAGGACACTTGACAAAATATATTATTCGATCAACCAATTCATATTGGTGACCTATGATCATTGTTTAAAGTTTTTAAATGAAACGGCTTTAGGAATATTCAATTGGATACGATATCAATATGTTTGTCAATAAAACATGTTGAATGTTACCACAGCGTATAAATAAGATTGGCAATGAGACAAATTCCATCCAAGACCTAACTGCGTTAAATTAGGAGTAATATGTGCATGATGCCCAATCATTTAGTAACTGTGTAATGTTTTTTCTGTGTTGCCTTTTGTGCAATTGGATGTCGTTTGGGTTCATATGGTTGAAACACTATTTCATTCCCATATTGAGTGAACTATAGATTAAGTGCCAAAACTATAGTTAGGATGATGATTAATTCTACATAGCTATGGCAAAAAGTAATATCACAAAAATACTGAACTAAGAGGAAAACCTAACGAATAGAGTACAACTGTCATATTCCTGACTTGGTACAGACATTTTTTTATGTAGAAAATGGTGAATTGAACCTGGTTTAATAGCGCTAAACCTCTCACTTGTATGACAGCCGCATCAAGTTCCATTTGTTGACAACTATGCGTGAAAAAACCAAACATAGTGGTCAAAATTGTCAAAATAGTGGTAAAGTAGTCATCATCGTGTCACAATCTCAATCAGAACAAAAACCTCAAATATCTAACAAAGAAGCCCTAAAAAAACATGATTATAATTAAACAGCCACGTACATTGCTTACTTATTTTTTTGTATTTTATTAATGTATGCTAAATCAACCAATAAAGGATTGAAATATTTTAAGTCCTGTGATGCAACAGATCCATACATAAAATTGTTTTGCTTTTATCTAGATGTTACTTCACCATGTAAAATTTACTATAGACAAAAGTAATTCTATTAAGTTCATTTCATGCTACCAAATTTGTGTTAAAGCTTCTAAAACATTTGACCTTGAGCATACTTGAAGGTCAGTCATGACATGTGTGTCATATGTTGGAAATTGACAATATCCTTTCTTATGGTATTTACTCAAAACTCATTTCATAAACTTTTACCACACTACCGTAACATGAATAAGAGGTCCAATTCATGAATTTATCAGACTAACACATACAATGGCCATAATAATTTCCCCTGTAATAAAATTCTAGAATTGACCTCAATAAGGGACCAGATCAGATAGCGTATAACAATGTTCATGTTATGATCATGTACATTCCCACAAAACACACTTCCAAAATAGGCATGTGCTCTTGAAACAAAAACTGTTCCAATACCAGGAAAAATTAGTATCACAAAAATACTGAAACTCCGAGGAAAATTCAAAACAGAAAGTACCTAATCGGATGGCAAAATCAAAAGCTCAAACGGATGGATAACAATTGAAAAAGAAGTTTAATGGTAACCATTACCAAATGGTTGATTCATATGATGATGATTTGTCTCAGCTCACTGTCTTTCGCTGTCTTAGAACTTTAGATACAAGAAAAGATGTCTGATCTGTAGATTTAGTTATGAAGTCATATTCTGTGACTTTGACCGTGTTGATTCACATAGCTGATAGTGCATGCATTGTAGAAAATACTTAGCTGGTCAAGGCACAAAGTCAGTAAACTTTTGGAGTTTGTTATTTCCAGATTTCTTTTTTTTTTTTTGCCTTCACTTGTAGCTTTTAACAAATTTATGATATTTGAACATTGTTAAAATGCTCTAATTTATCATCACCAGAATATTAAATTCGTCTGTGTGTGTTACATTGTTGTTTGGTTTTTTGTTGCACTTTAGTCTCTGTTGTTTCCTTGTTTTCCCCTTATATGTGATGTTTTTCCCTCGGTTTTAGTTTGTTACTGGGATTTGTTTTCTCTCAATCGAGTTTAAATGACTTTCAAACAGTTGTATACTATTGTTGCCTTTATTTCTGCTTTTTTTAAATGTATGATTTTTTTTATTATAAATCTTGTTGGTGCATTTTTTTTATAGGTTCTGACTGCAAGTAAATTCTAAGTGGTTCATTTGAAGAACAACAATCAAGAGATTGTCAAATATATGAATTTATCCATCAGCCATTTCAGATATCTATATATATGAAAATACACAACTAACACATGTAACAGTTAAAAATACTTTTATTTTTCTTTTATTTCTGTCCCTGTCAAACAGAATGAATTCAACCGCTTCTTCTACAGCAGCGTTTTCAAGATGGATTCAGAGCATTAAATCCTAAAATTATGATATTTATTTAAAAACAGAGAGAAAAAGTTCTGTATATTTGTACAACTTCATGAATAATACATATTTGAAGCACAACATATAGCTGCCATTAAATGTGCCATAGTGTCTTATTGAAATATTTCTGTAACATTATAAAATATAATATAGAATGAATGATTGTAGATCTGTCTATCCAATAGTGTAAGTAAGAAAGCATACAATATAAGTTTTTCTGATAGTAATAAAATCAAAGTGCAAAATAATTAACAGCCATCTTGCTGTGACAATTATCAAATAAAAATGAGAAAATTTCATGTCAAGAAAATTTCAGTGTAATATACATTTACTTTTCAATATGATGAATTTAAAATGAGCTATGAATGTTAAACAATGATGCGTTGTACATATAAACATAAAGTTGTACAGTACTGTGTAGTTTGGTTGCTGACACATGAATGTATACCTAACATCTCATTGATTTTATATTTCATCTCATATTTCATTTCTATTTTAATCATTTAATCTTATAAAAAAAAGTTGAATTTATAAGACTTTTTACTAAAAAAAAATATATTAAATGTAAGGATTTTCATCTGGGTCCTTTTTAAGTTATTGTAGATCATATTTAAAAGACCTTTCACAAACAAAATAAAAGTTTAAAAAATGCTTTTAAGGTATTTACATTTTTTCAGCATGAATATTAAAATTCATGAAGATGTAAATTCATCAAACTTACATATCATCAAAAGCTTATGTTTACCACCTTGTGTCTTATTCTGTACACAAATGTCAGTTCTTGTAATTGTATTTAGAGCTGTTCCAGAAAAGCATAGTACACAGGGAAGGCACTTTGACCCCTACACATAAGCTGGAGTCAGTGAAATTGTAATAGAAATTCTAAATTTTCCTTAATAGAATATTACCTCACTCTGAAGCTTGGTTCAAAGTATGCTTAAATGGAACAGCACCTATCTGTTTTAAGAAAAGATCAAAAACATTCTTCTTTATTTACCTATCTTGGTTTTTTTTCTGCACACAAAAATACTCTCAATTTGTTCTTTCTATCAAATACTATCTACTTTCTTGTTTTCCAATTATTCACTAGAACTGTGTTATGTATGAAAACTGCAAAGGCAATAACAAATTCTTAAAAAAAAAGTGAAAATAAGAGAAATTCTGTGACCTGAAATAAGACAACTATCATTTAAATCCAAAGGATATCTTCTCTTTTTTTTTACCTTCACATTTGTTTCTGAAGATTTTTCACTCATCTATGCATCCAGTTTTACAAGTTTTTCTGAATATGTCAAATCTTGTAAAATGAGTAGAGACAACTTTGATACCCCTATAACTGTGTATCCATCATCTTTTCTTCCGTTTGATATTACTCCTAATTTTGTCTATCAATTTGGACATTTTACTATAACTTCCTGTTGAATCAGGCAAATTTTCAAACGGCATATGATCCTCTATACCTTGCCCAAAACTTGAAGCCGTGGGCAGCTTTTCTTTACTGACTGTTCTCATATAAATGGGAGTACCATAGTCTTTCGAGATAGAATTACTCTTTGATAACTCTGATGAGCTGAGATTAATAAATGAGTCATCCATGTTAACCCCTGGCGTACCAGGAAGAGAATTAGATGGACTTCCTGTCCCTAATTCACCAAACGTCTGTATAGATGTCGTTGATCCTTGACGTGTTAACTGAGCACCTGATAAATCTTGAAGACTTCCCTCCTCTTCCTCCTCTTCAATACTGTCGACCACCTGTAATTCTATGTCATCCACATTCTCATCTTGACAAAGTTTCTCCTGTATTAACTGGTATTGTTTTTCTAAATCGTCTAATGTAGGTGAAGTTGATCTTCCTGATTTAGCACTGAGTGCTGACAGCTGACGATGAATTGGACTGGGCATATCTGGAGTTGGAGGAGGTGTTCCTAATGGTAAAGGAGGCTTACCAGGAGGTGTAGCCATAGGTAAAGGAGGTTGACCTGATAATGGGGTATGTCCTCTCCTACGTAGGATTTCCTCAGGTGTGGGTGGAGGTGTTCCCATTGGTAGAGGAGGTTTTCCTGGAGGTGTGTCACATGGTAAAGGAGGATTACCAGGTAGAGGAACACGTCTTTTATGTCTTCCTTCTGTTGCAACCGGGGAGCTACTGTACGGAGATAAAAATTCACCATTTCTGTCAGCATGAGTCTCATCATCTGTAAAGGAAACAGAAATCATAGTATATGAAGAAATATCAGAAAATATGTTTTCGATTTTTTTCTACAAATTCAAGTGTTTTAAACAAAGCATATACATACTTTTTTACAAATAAAAAAGTTCAACAAGATTACTACAGATAAGCAAAAACCCTGACATACTGGAAGTTTACATATGACTTATATTTAACAGGGGAGAACCTCTGTGTAACAAATTGATCAGTGCTGAATATCAAATTTTTCTGAGATATTTTTGGACATAAATTCTCCAATTAGAAATTAAGATGTAAGAGTGCTTACAGTGTTCTTTTCCCTTTGATTTACATTTCAAAGAGGCATAACTCTCAAAAAATATTTGAATAATGCTGCCTTTCAAGCTTATCTCATATTTTGCTGATGTTAACCTTGAAAATAAATCTCATCAATCTCCAAAGAGAAAATGAAGGAGTGATAGCACTTTAAAAATGAAAAACAAATATTAGATCTGTGCTTATTTTCGAACTTAATCAAAATATGACTGGTGTTCTTTAACCGCTGCCATAACTTCAGTCAGAAATATTGTCAAGGCATTAAAAATGTTTATTTTTAGTACCACTTACACTTCCTAGGAGCACGATGCCACAATCAAATTGAAATTGAGACTGATAAAGATATTACTCATGTAAAGCATTAATTTGAATAAAAAATTGTATCATGTAGTTAATACAAGAGAAATTCCTGCAACAACAATAAAGAATTTTTGACACCACATCAAGTACATAAAAGTTTTAACCGCATTTACATATATTCCCCACATCATCATAAGATTTTATCTCCTCTCATCAAGGTAAATTAATCCACTTCAGATTTAAAGGTTTTTAAAGCTTTACGAATGTTATACTGGAATATTCATTTTTATTTGTGGGTTATATATTTTTTAGGTATAAATAAACAAATTTACTTGTTGAAGAAAATGAAGTTTTCCTACAGAGCAGTATACAGAATTTGTAAAAATCGTAAAAATATTGTTTCCACTTTTAAAGGAGCCAAAAGAGTACCAACCCAATACCAAGCAACATGGCTACAGTATAAAAAATAATATATATTCTAATGGTTTAAGTATCCATTTACTTAATCACTCTCACCTTCTATTTCCATTTCAGCTTCTTCAACTTTCATCTTCTTTTTTGTAACTTGTTCGTCCTGTTCCAATTTTCTTTTTTTCATTGCATCCTGAAAGTATGAAACAGAAGGTTAGAGTACCAGTGATGATGCCAGGAACACACAAATATAAAAATTTGAAGATGTGGTATGATTAAAATTGAGAATGGAAATGTGTCAAAGAGACAACAACCCGACCACAGAACAGACAACAGCAGAAGGTTCCCAATAGGTCTTCAATTCCGCGAGAAACACCCGACCCTATGATACAACTATCAACCAGAGATCAAATGGAGTTGGTGTTATGATAAGAAATTAGGACCTACAGAAACAATTGTTCTACCAACTGCATGTTTAACACACAGTTGATTGTTTCAATATTATAATACTGCTTATCAAATATGTAGCAAAAATTGTTTTTAAAGGTATTTTTCCTCCTGGGAAATATTGCCCACACCTTTGTATCTAACCTACAGCAAATATAAGTAAAATCTTTAAGTCAATCTTCAATGTGAGTCACTATGATGGCATAAGATGGGATGCATTCAAGCTTCTTTTTCATACCTTTTCAAGTTGATTTCAAACATTTTTCTTTAAACTGATAGTTACTGTATTTTTGTGTTTTGGGACCGAAGGTCATTATTAATCTCCTTCACATACTACTTTTCAAACATAATAATAGATTTTTCCAATAATTAAAATAAATACTACCATCATTTCTTGTCTTTGGAATAAAGCTGATTTAAGTTGATGAGGCTGTAATGGAGGGAAGCCTAACTCTGCATGCTCCTAAAGAAAGAAAAAAAGTATATAACTGTGTTCATCATAAAAATAATGATAATGATTATTGCTACATTACAAAATTAGAACTATGCAAGACTGTATGGAATTTATAAATTTAAAGTACTTTGAGAATGGTGTTATGATGAACAAATTTTCAAATAATTATGAATAGAAGGAAATATTCCGGTATAAAAAAACGAAACTAAGTTAGAAAAATAATAGTTTAACCTACTGCTTATAAATATATATCACCCCTAATGAATGATCAAGATAATTCCATCACACCAAACAAGAACTAATGTATGGTAAACAGGAAGAAGAAAAGCAACAAATCTTCAAACATGTCATCAAACATAGAGACAATTTCAGAAAACTAAATGTAGATCAGAAACAAAACTGCAAACATGTCATACAGTATATCAAGTTGAACCTTGGTACTAAACATCATAGAGCTACAATTAATGTTGCTGAGAAAATGTGATAGAAATTTAATGTAACTGCATTTCAAATTCAGGATTTATCTCTTCTTCACAAAGAAAGTAAAAGAGTAACAATAATGAAGGAATGTGACAATACCTTCCATACTATATTTCAAATATGTTGCTTATCTCCCCTATTTAGTTAATATGTATAAGTTTTTGATATAAGAACCCTGAAGTAAAATCTAAAACACCTGGGAACTCTAGTCACAGATAGCTGAATAAACAATACTTACATCAACCAAGTCTTCAGATAACTCTACAGTAAATCCTGGGTAGTCCATTATTTTGTTGGGATCTATTTGGGCTGTAACATAAATCAAATTTAATCCACAATTCAACCTGGGTAGTCTTTTAATTCTGTTTGATATAACTGGGCTGTTATAAATAAAAACTTTCATAATCTTTGATTAAAGCCTTTTCTTTTCTTTCTGGATTTTTGCATTTTTAGTATGTCATTTTAATATTTTTCTAACTTATAAAACAGCTGCTAAACAAAAATTGTTTAGGCAAAAGTAGTTATATATATATATGTTAAGTCTGATGTGAGAAGGTAATGTTTTAAAGTGTTAGTAGTACATAATAATTCTGTAAAATTAGAACGAGTACTGATGCATGATTAAGGTAGTAAGTCTCTTAATACTTCCTGTGCAACACATTTGACAATGTTGACCACTGTACAATATACATGCTCACCAAAAAATATTAACTTCAAGTGTAATTTATTTTTCAATATAAACAAGTGTTTATATTGGAATAATTAGTAATCAAGGGGACATAAATCTTCTTTTTTTTAACTGAAAAAAATCTGGAATGAACAACATTTCTCTATAATACAACTAAATCTAATGGTAACACTGAATTATTTTATCATGCCAAAAGAATCCCATTATATCATGGTTCTATTGACAAATGTGTTCTTCAGTTAAATTTCTCAGATGACATAGTAAATAACATACATTTATGTTAGTTAAACCTAAAATTCCTTTTAAAAAACAGAACAAATTTAAATTGTCAATTTTAAGTATGACGTTTTAATTGTCTGAACCTTACTTCTATAAATTATTTCAGAAATGAGGTTTAAAATAACAAAACCAAGAAACCATACAAATCTAATGCAGGATTGGTTTTGAAAGAGGCAATGCCTACAAAATGAGAACACAATATTTCAATATGATATATGCAGCATTTGAGAAGGGGTAATTGAGACTCATTTTTGGCCCAGTTATGCATTGAGTACATAAAGACAATTTTTTCTTGCTTCTTGAATTTGAAATTAAAACACATCAAAAATCTACAAGATAACAACTATATTAAAACTTGCTATGTATCAACAAAAAAATAAGAAACAAGAAAAATTATTATTGATCAAGGGGACACAACCCTGAAATAATTTGAGATGGAAATTTCAATCTATTAATATGGATGACTGCAGTAAGATAACACATATAAAAATCTCCCCACAACAAACAAAAGTTCTCTAGGCAGTTTTGCAGATTTGAAATGAACATAAATGACCTACAAGCCATGTCCAGATACAAAACTTCTCTTTCTATGGTCCCCACATTAATTTTATTAAAATAGTCCTTACGTTCTTGAACTCTTTCTTCATTGACTTCTCCGTCTTCCATACTTTGTCCTGTTATGTCCACTTCTACAATGTATAAGTTAGGTATGTCATGTGACTATTCATACCTTAACAAACTACACAAAAACAATGTTGTAAGTACATTTGCCTGTTTAACTTTTAGCTATTGTGTTTATCTAGACCAAATAAATAATTGATAAAAGTTGTTAAAAATTTAAATGGAGAAAGTTCTGACCAACAAACATTTGTGTGATCAGTTTTTCACAAATTTAGGATCATAAGATACAATGAGAAATTGATTGATGATTGCTTCATGTCTAATTATATTCTAGACAATCACATATTTAAAGCAAGATAAGAACGTACCCTATTTTGTACTAGACCAACAGGTTGTCAGAATTTTATCATGGTAGGTCAAAAGTAAGAGTTTGAAGGAGAACATATGATCCTACAAGCACATTTTGTCTTGCAGACGAGCAGTCCCTTCTCCTTCTCCTATATATTGTATTTTTGGCAGTGAACCATCAAAGACCAGTTTTAATGTTGTGTAACTGGAGAGCATGAATTTCATTACAAAATTGCTTGTCTCCACCGGGACTTGAACCCCGGACCTCTGTGTTACAAGGCAGCGTGTTAACCGACTGAGCTAAAGAAGTACTTCCTTAGCTCAACCGCTTATGGCTGACTAAGTAACTATTAAGTTTTTCTAAGGGAAGCAATCCCGTCACACTTCCTCCACCTCAAGAGTCATTACACTCTATAATGATGATATCTTTATCTTTTTATATTTATATTATAACCTGGCTAGGTATTTTCTTCTAACCGTGGGTTTTTATTGTTGGGCACCAATGTAACTGGAGAGCATGAATTTCATTACAAAATTGCTTGTCTCCACCAGGACTCGAACCGATAGTCTGCCCATTAAATTATAGAAGTGAGCCTCATTTATTTGAATGTTTAAAAAGTACATACAATAGTTGGGTAAGAAGTATCTGCCACTAGTTGTACACATGCAAAATATGCAGTCAACAATTTTTGTTCGTAAGTTTAGTAACTATAAATTAAATATGGGTGTCCTATGTCTAACAGAGTTTGTATAAATGTTAAAAGAATTTCAGAAGTTAGTGCTTGGTTTTATTAATGCAAAAGTGTGACTGGTTGAGTGTTGCAACAATTGCAATGTGACATCTGATGCATAAACCTAAATGCAGATAATTTATCTTGCATTTTTAACTAATTCTTCAAACGTCCCAATAATAAATGCATGCAATAATTTCAGAATTAACAATACCTTTTCCATGTTTATCAAACAACATGAGACCAGAGCCTTGTTTCTTTGCTTCCTCTAACCACCCTGGGGGGTAACCCAACAGCCTCATTCTGTACACATACTGAGGTATCTGTTGAGGGGATAGACCTAATGCCTCTCTCAGTTTATCACTGTAAAATAACATATAAACATGTATAGGAACAATAGTTTTTATTCAGAGTTAATACTTGCAATCTATTGAGTTATTTCTGTTATTGAATCAAAACTTATCCAAGATGCACCTAACACAAGATTCTTAGTCAACAATTGGTTGGTGAAAAGTACATGAAGTATAATTTGTTCAGCAATTGGCTAACACAGATTACTTATTCACTCTGTCAGACACTGAAAAAAGCAAATAATCATAAAAACAAGAAAATTGACAAACCAGCATTTCTGTATTTTTGAAGGACGACCATTGTTGAACTTTAGATGGCAGCTTGTTAAAATGAAATTGATGTATTCTAATATGCAATACTTTCAGGCTTGTTTGACCTGCCAATTTCTATTGACAAGCTGTCAAGGATCATAAGATTTCTATTTTTAAAATTAGTTTAATTCAAACAATGAATTCATATTGGTTATAAGTCTATTTTTTTTAAGAAAATGGTCTGAATGTAGCAAATCTTGAATCAGGCTACTATTGATACATTTATTTTCATGAGTACCAATTTTCATTGACTGGTGAAAACTTGCATATATGTGGATATTTGATTTTGTTGTTTTGTTTAAGTCCAAGCACATTTTTTTTGAAACATTTTTAATTTGTTTGACTCTAAAATTTGTAGTTTCCTTGTACAAGAAAATTGGTATCCGACAAAAAATAATAAATCTACATTATCTGGAGCTGTGTTGTCAGTAATTCTTAATTGGAGTCAGCATGGTCAGATGTGGTAGTTATTTTTTGTACTGTCCACTTTTTTTGTTATTTTTTGTACTGTTCACTTTTTTTGTTATCTTTTGTACTGTCCACTTATTTTGGTATCTTTTGTACTGTCCACTTTTTTTGTTATCTTTTGTACTGTTCACTTTTTTTGTTATCTTTTGTACTGTCCACTTTTTTTGTTATCTTTTGTACTGTGCACTTATTTTGGTATCTTTTGTACTGTCCACTTTTTTTGTTATTTTTTGTACTGTGCACTTATTTTGTTATCTTTTGTACTGTCCACTTTTTTTGTTATTTTTTGTACTGTGCACATTGTGTTATCTTTTGTACTGTCCACTTTTTTTGTTATCTTTTGTACTGTCAACTTATTTTGTTATCTTTTGTACTGTCCACTTATTTTGTTATCTTTTGTACTGTCCACTTTTTTTGGTATCTTTTGTACTGTCCACTTTTTTTGTTATCTTTTGTACTGTCCACTTTTTTGTTATTTTTTGTACTGTCCACTTTTTTTGTTATCTTTTGTACTGTCCACTTATTTTGTTATCTTTTGTACTGTCCACTTTTATTGTTATTTTTAGTACTGTCCACTTTTTTTGTTATCTTTAGTACTGTCCACTTTTTTTGTTATTTTTTGTACTGTCCACTTTTTTTGTTATCTTTTGTACTGTCCACTTTTTTTGTTATCTTTAGTACTGTCCACTTTTTTTGTTATGCTGTCCACTTTTTTTGTTATCTTTTGTACTGTCCACTTTTTTTGTTATCTTTAGTACTGTCCACTTTTTTTGTTATCTTTTGTACTGTCCACTGTTTTTGTTATCTTTTGTACTGTCCATTGTTTTTGTTATCTTTTGTGCTTTACACTTTTTTTGTTATCTTTTGTGCTGTCCACTGTTTTTGTTATCTTTTGTACTGTCCACTGTTTTTGTTATCTTTTGTGCTTTACACTTTTTTTGTTATCTTTTGTGCTGTCCACTTTTATTGTTATTTTTTGTACTGTCCACTTTTTTTGTTATCTTTTGTACTGTCCACTGTTTTTGTTATCTTTTGTACTGTCCACTGTTTTTGTTATCTTTTGTGCTTTACACTTTTTTTGTTATCTTTTGTGCTGTCCACTGTTTTTGTTATCTTTTGTACTGTCCACTGTTTTTGTTATCTTTTGTACTGTCCACTGTTTTTGTTATCTTTTGTGCTTTACACTTTTTTTGTTATCTTTTGTGCTGTCCACTGTTTTTGTTATCTTTAGTACTGTCCACTTTTATTGTTATTTTTTGTACTGTCCACTTTTTTTGTTATCTTTTGTACTGTCCACTGTTTTTGTTATCTTTTGTACTGTCCACTGTTTTTGTTATCTTTTGTGCTTTACACTTTTTTTGTTATCTTTTGTGCTGTCCACTGTTTTTGTTATCTTTTGTACTGTCCACTGTTTTTGTTATCTTTTGTACTGTCCACTGTTTTTGTTATCTTTTGTGCTTTACACTTTTTTTGTTATCTTTTGTGCTGTCCACTGTTTTTGTTATCTTTAGTACTGTCCACTTTTATTGTTATTTTTTGTGCTGTCCACTCATTTTGTTATCTTTTGTACTGTCCACTTTTTTTGTTATCTTTTGTACTGTCCACTGTTTTTGTTATCTTTTGTACTGTCCACTTTTTTTGTTATCTTTTGTGCTTTACACTTTTTTTGTTATCTTTTGTACTGTCCACTGTTTTTGTTATCTTTTGTAGCCAATCTCTCAAGGTTCATATGAATTCTAGATAAGCAATTCAATACAATTATACTGTAATAGTTCCTATAATGGTTTACTATTATAAATTGTAACTTGGATGGAGAGTTGTCTTATTGTCACTCATACCACATCTTCTTATATCTATGTACATATTGATTATAAGTCTATTTCTTCAAAGCAAAAGGTTTGAATGTGTTGCATGTTAGATGAGAAGGCTATTTGGACCATGTGTTGTATCTTTTTTATACATGGAGTAGAATGTTGTTAGTTGAGTCTGTTATACTTTCCATTATTTGCAATATGATCCCTATTATCCTTTGTATTTCTTTATAAATACTGTGGATTCATTTATTTTTCGTGGGTTCTAATCTTCTTGGACAAAGGAAAACTTGTATGTTCGTGGATATCTAATTTCATAGTTTTGCCGAGGTCTGCATACCAGCCTACAGAAAATTTGTCATTCGTTTAACATTTAATTTCGTGGTTTACCTGTACGCACGAAATCCATGAAAAATTGGTATCCATAAAAAATAATGAATCCACAGTATTCCTTGTATTACTTTATAAATACCTGATTTGTCCTGGTTTGAATGTAGCAAATCTTGGATCATCATCTCTGTGATACCTGGATCTGAAAATCAAAAACAACAAAATATAAAGCATGTTTAACACTACTGTAAATTCAGAAATTATTTTATGCATTTATTATTGCGAGATTAAAATGCGATTTTATTTATGCAATATTCAGAAAAATCCTGTTTTATTCATATATATTTTTTTTATTGTAATTATAACCGTACATTTTTTGCAATAATAAAAACATCACAATAATTTCTAAATTAACAGTAATCATGCTGAAGAACTACAATTCAAATTGGTGTGGCCCCTCAAAATTTTAAGATAAGAGTTTAAAAGTCCAATCCTTTTCCTCCTGAAAATACATCCTTCCAACACAATGTTTACATTTTACAAGCTAAGGACAATAAAAATGCAAAATATTTAACCTCACAAATAGCTTGCTGTTCCTTGTAAACCAAGGTTCCGTGTTGAAGGCCATACTTTGACCTATAATGCTTTACTTTAACAAATTGTGACTAGAATGGGAAGTTGTCTCATTCGCACTCATACCATATCTTCTTATATCTATTGACTCTGGAAATTAAAAAAAATAATCTCTGCAAAAATAAACCATCTTACAGAAATCTAAGGAACAAATCATACAGAAGATGAAATTGTAAAATCTGATTTTTAGCTTACCCTGTGAGCTTTTGACTTGGACCATGTGGACCACCACTCTTGTCTAAAAACTCAGATTTATTTTTCTTTATTCTTTGGAAATCTTTGGGAACTGGACATTCTGAGATCATGTGATCTGCACCACAATTAAAGCAGGTGGCTTTGGGTCTGAAAAATAATATATACTTGTACTGTTACAGTCAAGATCACCTCCCATAATCAGGATAAGTAAAACAGTTTAAAATTTAACTAAAATGCTAGAATTGTGAAGATTTTAGTAATTTAGCATGACTTAATGGTGCTAGTACCCGATATATGTATATTGTATTGTCAAAAAGAGCCCATATTTATGTAGCAGAAGCATTCTACTGTCCAATAAACCACTAAAAGTTTACATTTTAAAAATTTTGTAAAACTGCTATATTTTGGGGCCGAAAAGGGGTCTTACTGGACCTTCTCCTTTAAATTATCAACAAAGTAAAAAAAATACAAGCTTAAATGTACAATTTGACAAAAACCACCATCAAATATCAATGAAAATACAATTTTCTATTTCTTAACAAAAATGTGCACCCACCTAAATAAATCTACAGTAATACAGCAACCAATGCAATGACAATTATGTAAATAGAAATAGCTTGTTCACATTTTGGATTAAATTGTCTTTTTGGTTTATTTTATGGTCTCTATTATTTACTTTGTGTTATGTCTTAGACTGATAGATAATATAGATTAATATTGAATGATAAGAATTTGGCTTATTGACCATTAAGTGCTTATTAGTTCCATATTTTTTATTTTTGTTTTTGTGTCATTGGTAACCATACTTCATTTTATTTATAAATAGTTACAATCTTACCTTCCTGGCTTGACTCTGACAGATTCATCTTCATCAAATGGTATTGGATCTAAGAAACATTGTTCAAATCTGATGGTTCAGGAAAACTTACTAATAATACAGAAATACTGTTAATTAAGAATTCATTGCAATGTTTTTAAAATTGCGAAAAATGCAACAGGGTTATAATCATGATAATTGCAATAATTCAAACTCCCATTTTGATTCTTTTAAAGAAATAAATAGGATTTTTTTTCAACTTCGCAAAATCTAAAATCCAATTTTATTCTAAAATGATAGATAAAATAGCATTAATTTTTGAATTTACAGTACCACATTTAAAATAAAAATAAACAAAAAATATTATTTGTTTTAATTATTTTTCAACTGGATATATATCATATAAACATGCTAAATGTTAGATTTGTTATTTAAATATTTAGCTAGAAATTATTTATGAGTAACCGAAAAAAAAACTGAAATGGAAAGAAAAGACTGACCAGACCATACTTTGTCTATGTTTAGTCAAATGGTTTTCAAATATTATCTGGGTAACAGTCAAACTTTCGGTTCATCTGACTAAAGATTTTGACCACTTTTTAAACACTTAAGTGTCTATTTCTTTTGAATCAATTAGTTTCTTTATTTACTTTTCTACATTGGCTAGAGGTATAGGGGGAGGGTTGAGATCTCATAAACATGTTTAACCCCGCCGCATTTTGCGCCTGTCCCAAGTCAGGAGCCTCTGGCCTTTGTTAGTCTTGTACTTTTTTAATTTTAGTTTCTTGTGTACAATTTGGAAACTAGTATGGCATTCATTATCACTGAACTAGTATATATTTGTCAAGGGGCCAGCTGAAGAACGACTCCGGTTGCGAGAATTTCTCGCTACATTGAAGACCTGTTGGTGACCTTCTGCTGGTCGGTTGTTGTCTCTTTGACACATTCCCCATTTCCATTCTCAATTTTATTTCAAATTTTCAAATCATGAAAGACTTTCAAAACTAAAAAAGTAAAAAAAGAGAAGGAGCAGTATAAGGAGATACTTGTATTGTGTTTTATGCTTGGCCTATGTAAACGGTAGATTTACTGTTGCTTTCAATTTTAACTGCAACTATTTTTTTTTTTTTTGATATTGGTAGGCAGCTGACTTATGTAGTAATTGCGCCTAAAATTCATATAAAAATTATGTATATATACTTTCAGTCCTTAATTTATTTTTAGTATTACGTTTTGGCGAGTAATTAAATGAAACTATTATCTTCCGTTGTTAATATAAACAACTACATTTTATTCTTTACCTTTGAAGTTACCAATAACTACCGCTACATACAATGTATGATTAAAAAGAAGGATACTTTGGTATTTCCCAGCTGTCTGTTAATGATGGATTGAGGTTAACAAGAGGCCACCCTAGGGTATCTATCAAGAAATACTGATAAATATGTGAACAACCAATTAACTGAAATACAAAATTACATTAAACATTACAATATGGCTTGAATTGTATCTGAAATAAATATAATAATCATTGCAATCTGATTGGACCAAAGATCCTGTGTTCACCTTTAGTTCCAAAGAAATGACACAGTTCTGTTTGATAGGAAGAATCTTCTAGTAAAATCATTAAAGTAGATATAGGAAGATGTGGTGTGAGTATCAATGAGACAACTCTCCATACAAATAACAATTTAAAAAAAGTAAACCATTATAGGTCAATATACGGCCTTCAACAGGGAAAGTGTCATTACTATCTATATATTTATTCTACAAGGGCCATATCAAATGGTAAAGATATTTAAATAGCAAAAGAGAAACAATTAATGACTGATTTAAGTTAATAATATGAAACAAACTCAGGAGATTGTACATAATTTGGGGTTCTACATTTGTTGTGAACTTGTTTTTCATTCATTTTCATTGTTTCATACATAAATTTAGTTTTCGAGTAGGAATTGTTTTACATTTTGTTCAGTTTGACATGTATAGCATTCTTTTTAGTATGTTTTTGTTTAACGTTTTTTTTTTCATTTTTAAAAAGTCTATTACTTACTGCATGCGATGACCACATGGACTTATTTCTTTGAGGAGCTGTTAGTTTTTCATTGATATCTACACAGGTCAAGGTTGAAGGCTGCAAAATAAAAATAAAGTTGCATTATACAAAAAGTTTCAGCAGTATAATTCTAAGGTCAAAGGGGCATAACTCTAAGAAAAATTTAATTATTTTCTATGGGTTTACAATAAGATGTGGTATTATTGCCAATAAAACAGCTCTCCACAAGAGACCAAATGACCAAAAATTTAACAACAATTGTAAATTCTCTATGGCCTTCAACAATTAGCTAATTCCATACCACATAGTCAGCTATGAAAGCCACCAAAATGACAAATGTAACACAATTAATAAGAGAAAATTCATATCCTTATATTCTTCAAAGTTTCATTAAGTTCTGTTGTGTGGTTTCAGAGCTGTGATGACAAGAAATGGACTGACAGACCGGTCAAAAATAAACTCTACTTAACTTTGTTCTGGGCATAATAGAAAAAAAGGCAGCGAAGTCAAATGAAAAGATCAAAATGAAATAAGGTTTCCACATGAATAATTTAGTTTAAAATAAACCAACATTTCTTTGCTCAAAAGAAAAAGATGTTGGGATGCCATTTTCAGGTCATTTCTATATTTTATAATTATAAGCTGGCTCTCAATAATATACACCCCTCTTTTATTTCTCTTGATACTATACCTTTTAATTGATCTTTTTCCTGACATGTCATAGATGCCAACCAACTTTTGACACAATCAGTAACAAACTAACAAATTTTCAGTATTTTTGAAAAGTTTTCAGTAATCATTCATACACGTGCATTTACCAATAAAAATTACTGACGAGTGGTTGCAAAGTAATGTGCAATAAAATTTGTCGTTTAACATGTTGTGTGTAGTATGTATTCCATTCATTACTTGTTCAGATGATCTGGACTCTTACATTTTCGTTTTGTCAAGGAGAAGTAGAGAAAGGGGGAAAGCTATTTCATATAATGCAAGTTTGCCTCTTCGGAAGTCAGTTAGTTACCCAACAATAGGTTGATAACTCCTGAGAAACCGGAAGCATTACATTGGCGTTTTCTAAATACCGGACCAGGACGGAAAGTAATGATGAAAATCCGCGTTTTATAAAATTGAATGGCCATGATTGGGAGTTCGTAACTATTCAACTTTGACCGTAAAAGCTTAGTTTTTATCGCAAAATCGGAAAAACTACGGAAAAATCATAATGGTTGGCATCTATGACATGTTAAAAATTTTATGTCATTTTATTTGTATTGATGTATATAAGTCCTTGATTGATGGTTTTAATATTAAACACCTCTTTTAACTGCATTGATTGTTTTATGTTAAGCACTTAAAGTAGTTCTAATTAGATAATGTACAGTATAAATATTGTATAAAAAAATAAAATATTGTAAATAATAATACCTCAAGATCAAGTTCTGGAAGGACAGAACTATCAAACATTTCTTTATACAACAAACCAGCGATGAAGTTCTCTATATTCGTCCTGTATTTCCTGGAGAAGAAAGCAAAACTTGAATATGTTGTTACTTTTATATTTATACTACAGAACTAGAAATGTATTTTGTTATATTATAGAATCAATATACTTTTATATGTACCAGTTATTGAAATGATTGACATTCTTTTAACTGGACTCAGGGTTCTCACTAAGGCGAGTCCGTGAGTCCTGGACTCATCAAAATCTGTCTGGACTCACCATTTTCAAAACTTGTGAGTCCACAGATGCATCAAGATTGATTTTTTTTTTTTTTTCATTTCAATTAATCATACTTTATTGATATTTTTACATTTGTTAGTGGATACATCAAATACCCGTACCTTATCCTGGCCTCGTTAACCATTAGTAGCATAGAATTAATTTGATTAGTATTTGTTAGTTTCTTTAACTGTAATATATACATTCATAAATCATTGTAAATTATAATATATCCAACTAAAAACATTATCAATATAGAATGATCAATAAATCTGAAAAGATAAAAAAAATTAATAAATTATAAAGAATAAATAAATAAAAAACACAGAAATTTTGAATTTTGGAAAAAAAAATAATAAATATATTTTACTTGCAGGATATATTTATTCAAATATTTGCATACAGGCAATAACTTAGAGGAACCTACATGTAGTTATAAACATAGACAAAACATCAAGCATATATATAAAACCAGCATATAATCAGCCCAGTCTTTATAGAACACAGATCTGCTACCTATTTTAACTCCTTCCGGAGCACCTGAGATCACCCCTGGTTTTTGGTGGGCTTCGTGTTGTTTAATCTTTAGTTTTTTATGTTGTGTCATGTGTGCTATTGTTTTTCTGTTTGTCTTTTTCATTTTTAGCCATGGCGTTGTCAGTTTGTTTTAGATTTACGAGTTTGACTGTCCCTTTGGTATCTTTCGTCCCTCTTTTAATATTTTCATAATTCCAAAGTGAAACTGTTAAAAATTCTTCTTCATTTTTTGGTTTAAGTTTATTTTGCATTTCTGTCCATGCTTTAAAAACATCTTTCCAAAAGGGTTTTTTACATTTGTTTGGTGGGCCTAGAAATACTAGATCTTCAATATTAATATTTTCTGTGCTTTCTATAAGTTTTTTGAGTTTTGTATTGTTTTTTAGCAACCGTCAAACCCACGTTAATTTTAACCCTTTTATATATTCTTCAATATCTAACATTTTCAGCCCCCCAAATTTATGTTCCAGACATAATATTTTTCTTTTAATCTTGTCAGGCTTGTTTTCCCAAATAAATGAATATAGTGTACAATAAGTTGTTTAACAGTAGCAATGAGTAGTATTGCATGGTGTTGGTAATGTTAGAAATAGATGATTTAATTTTGAAATAATTAGTGTCTTGATAATCGTTATCTTTCCCACTGGAGTAAGTGTTTGTCTAGACCAAATATTGATTATATTTTCAATTTCTTTTATTTTAGGATAATAGTTCAAAGATTCCATTTCTTGCAAATTGACAGAAAAGTTTATTCCTAATAGTGTAAACCTACTGGAACCCCATTCCAATCCCCACTTTACACACATGGTATCTTGACTATATTTTTTCTTTCCTATCCATACCACCTCAGTTTTGTCTAAGTTCATACGGAGACCAGACATTTCAGCATATTTATGTAATAAGCGGAGAGATGCGTCAAGGGACTTTGGTGTACCGTCAAGAATAATTGACGTGTCATCAGCATATTGAGAGATCAAATATTCAGTGTCATCTATTTTAATTCCCTTTATTTCTTTATTTTTTCTAATTAATATTCCAAGTATTTCTGCACATAAAAGAAATATATAAGGAGATAAAGGATCCCCTTGTCAACAACCCCTTTGAATTTCAAAGAATTCAGATAAAATACAATTTTGAGAAACTGCAGAACTTATATTTTTGTAAAAGGTTCTCACCCATTATTTTATAGAGGGGCCGAAATTGAAAAAATCTAAAACTTCTTCAATAAAACTCCATGATACAGAATCAAAAGCTTTTTCAAAATCTATGAGAAGGAGCAGTCCTGGTAAATCATTTAGTTCTGTATGAAATAATATATCGTAAATAAGACGAGTATTCTCCCCTATAAATCTACCCGGAATAAAACCAGTCTGATCACTGTTAATAATTTGGGGTTGAACTAATTTTATACGCTCAGCTATGCAGCTTGATGCTAGTTTATATGTGGTATTTAGTAAACTTATTGGTCGCCAATTTTTCATGAACTGTCTAGGTTTATCATCCTTTGGTATACAGGTTATAATACCTTGTCTTTGAGTAATTGATAATTCCCCCTTTTCGTAACCATTATTTATAGACCGAAATACAAATTTTCCTATATCTATCCAAAAAAACTTAAAAATTCATTTGTGAAACCATCTGACCCAGGGCTTTTTTCATTTTTCATTTTTCGCAAAGCTGTTGTTAATTCATCATAAGTAATTTCACCCTCCAAAGATTCTCTGATGGTATTATTATTTTTTTAATATCAGTATCAGGGATTTCATTTTTTAGGTTGACCTTATTCAAACTTTCTGTTTTAGTATAAAGCCTTTTGTATTAATTGTTTGCTTCTTTTAATATTTTATCTTGCTCACTGATAGTGTCACCTTTTTCATTGGCTAATTTTGGAATAGTTTTATTTATAAAATGTTTTGTTTCTAAATTTAGAAAAAAGTTTGAAGGTTTTTCTCCTTCTTCTATTCATTGCATTTTGGATCTGATGTAAGAACCCCTCATCTTTTCTTGTCTTAATACTTTAAGCTCAGTTTTCTTTTTTTTCAATTTCAAAAAATATTTCTTCTGACAATATTTGTTCTTCTAGTTTTTTAATATCTTCTAATAGTATTCTTTCTTTTTCAACTTTTTGTTTCTTCCTAAAAGAAGCATATGCAATTGATTTTCCTCTAATTTCTGTTAATAAAGTTTCTAAAAAGAGTTGATCGGTTATAGTAAATTGAATTTCTAAGTAATTTATCTTTTCTAATGTTTCTCTGTTGTATACTAGTGATGCATATTGTTCTTTTACTTTATTTATAGTCTCTTTAACAGCAGCTGAATATTCAATGTCATGTAAAGGTGAATTGTTAAATTTCCATAGACCTTTACCAATTATAAAGTTATTCATCTTTAAATGTAACATTATTGGGGAGTGATCAGATCTATAACTGTTAAGAATGTGTATATCATGTACATGTTGATTAAGGCTTTGCGATAATAAAAAGAAATCCAATCTTGCTTGTTTAATGGGATTATTTTTTCTCCATGTAAATTTTTTTTGTTCAGGGTACAATTCCCTATAGGGATCTGTTAAATCATAATTTTCTATTATATTTAAAACTTCCTCTTTGGCTTTCGGGTTATTTACATTTTGGTAATTATAAGTATCAAGATTTTGGTTTTGGACTAAATTATAATCTCAAGTTATTATAACTGATTGGTTGTTCAAGTCTTCTATTGTATCACTTACTCTAGAATAAAATTCAGGTGAATCTTTATTTGGACCATATAAGCATATCAAAGTTATTCTTTTTCCTTCAATTTCAATATCAATTCCTAACAGATTTCCTTGATCATCTTTTTTTATCCTATGTATCTTGTCTTCAAAGTTTTTGGTAAAAAATATTGCTACCTCTCTTTTATTTGTTGCAAAAGAATTGAAAATACAGTCTCCTCCCCATAGATTTTTTATTGATATTTCTTCTTTATCTGAAAAATGTGTATCTTGTAAACAATATATGCGGCAATTTTTTGCTTTTAGATAATCCAAAACATCTCTCCTCTTCTCCTTTGAATTTAAACCTTGACAGTTGTATGAAACAATTTTTATACCATTATCACTCATTTATTCATTTATTTTTATAGCTGAATAATAAATACTGGAGATTTGATAAGTGGACCATAATTTGGTATTCGGCCTTTGGTTTCTTTTTGTATCCTTTTTTACAAGTTCTAAAATTTTAACTTTTATTTTGTGGGTTGTGTTGGTGTTAAAAAAGTATGAATGGAACAATTGAGTTTTTCAAGAAAAAATTAATACATTTTGATTCACTGTTTACGTGACAGGAAACCAAACAGGAAACCAATCTTTATTTTCTTTATTTTGCACAATATAATTCAAAAGCCATAAATAAACACCATTACTAGTGTTACTTGCTTCATGTTAATATTTAAAATCTATTTTCAATGTTATATTAAAGTTTTTTTTAAACGTGACAGGAAACCATAAGAAACCGAAAGCATTTTTTTAGTTTTATTTTGTTGCAAAATCTGCTTAAAATAATCTGAACAGTATACTTTTTATTAAAATCCATCTTAAATGTAACAGTATTATAAAACTCCTAAATATGTGCTTGTTTTGAAAACAATTAGTACAATTTATTCAGAATTTTCCATATTTTCTTCATTAATACAGGATACCATAATCGTTGTATCTTGATGTTTTGGCCAAAAAAATATATTTATATTTGGTTTTGAAATTCCAGTTGTATAAAATTTATTCCAAATCATTGGCAACGTAAAATTCTTTAAATCCAGTAAAGAAAAAAAGGTTTAACTTGGAATTAAAATCTTTGAAATAGGCAACATGTGATATTTGTGACCTGTACACCATCTACATGGTTTCCACATTTTAACCTACTTTAGTGGGCTAAAATCAATAAAGTACTTCCTTTCAAGTCATGCCTGGTAAATGTTTACTTTTCCTTTGACAAGTTTATTGCGTTTCTGAAAAGTGTTTGCAGAACATCACATGAATAAAAAAAATTAATTAAAAACTGTGACAAAGTTACCAACTTTGTACATTCCAAGTGTAACGGTATATTAACATGCATTTTTCATTTAATTATCTTCATTCACCTAAAATATCCAGTAATATTTACTGCTGAAGCAAAATCAATCCAACGAACATCAGCACCATGATAAGAGACGTAATTTCAATTGAGTTTTCCAAGGACCCTTTACATTGTTATTGGGAAACGTAGTGTGTTTAAATGTCGGTCAAATCTGAAATCGATTTTGTCAAGTCATTGGGCATTTATTTTCACACAAGATCGTATGTAACATTATGCACATAGGAAAAATAATAGACCCCCGGCGCAATCTCTTTGAAAATTGTATTTTCCTTTTTTAAACAAGTCGAAACAAGTCTACAGATTATGTTTGCTAACATCCCGTTGGAAACAAAAACAATGTTTAGAACTAGTATATCGTATGTCCGGCTGTAAGGGCGTGATCACATGTTAGTCACATGTTTCACGTATGACTGGAAATAATTAGAACTTAAGGACAAAAACAATTTTAATAAATAACTGGACTTCTGTTTCGTGTGAAATGTAACGCATAACGATAACGTCATTTTCTTACTTAATTATTACGAAGATCAAAACAAGAATGTAAATCATCTCTGATTAACCTGTTTGAACATCTCGCGAGAGTTCATATTTGCATATTGTTTTTAAGAATTCTATTTCAACAAAGCAGATTACATCATCTAAAATTAGCGTTACGAAATCGGACACAAAAGTCACGCCACTGTTCTTACATCTGCTACATAAATACTTATAGTTCTCGGCATTTTCTTCTGACTATTCTTATTGGTCGATGTTCTTTGTTATTTGAAAGCAAAAGTTATGAATTTGCCGGTGACGATTATCTATAAATCAGTCAGCGTTATGCTCTTCGGAAGCAAAAAATAACGCGAAAAACGACACAAAAATACGGTTGTAGAATCATTGAAATTTGTATATTTCAATTTTTTTTCTAGGTAAGAGTAGCATACACTTGTATATTGATAAAAATAATGGCATCTTTAGATGTAGTTACAACTTTTCTTACAGTAATTCACAATTTTATCACTTTTCTATAGTTATAGGAAACGAGCCCAATAGCAAATTATGGTCCATGTGTAATGCGATCGATTCTCCCATAGTATTTTATATAAATAAGTGATAGTGTAACTCTGAAATGTCTGACCTCCTCTACGTTGTCTGCATTAATTTCCTGCTGTATCCTAAATACATCATAGTTTTCATATAATAAGTAATACTGTGTCAAAATGAAAAACAAGCATAAAAAATAAAAGAAACAAAAAGAAAGAAAATTTGAGATCATAGTGTAAATATCAAAGATATAATAAAAATTAAAAAACAAATTACTATTGTAGTGAAGAGCAACCTATCCACTTGTGTTCAAATATTTTTTAATACAGAAATACTGTGTACAAAGGGAGATAAATCTATCTAATTTAAATTATAATAAAAATTATCTCCAACATATTATGTGTTTTCATATCAAAATCTAAATGCATTTAATATACACTGTTTTGGTTGATTAAAGTAGGTTTTTATTTCCTTTCAGTTCAAATGACCCAGACCGAAAGAAATTAAGGGTTAATGAAGACAATAAAAATGTGTATATTTAGTTTTGTACAAACAGACAAACAAATGTTTGGTTTTTAATAAAATCAGTAGATATTGTTCATGTAGTGTTAACATTTTCAGGATTTTGCAAGTGTATATTTAGTACACTTCATGATATTTACACCATGAGCACAGGAAAACATGTATATGTAATAGCAGCTAATATAAAAGCTCTTGACATGTACAAATTAAGCTTCAGTCATGCACTTTTTAATTAAGTGTCAGGCAAATCAACACAAATAAAAATCATATTAATATAAGCTAAGCAGTAAGCACTAGTGGAAAACATATTTGATAAGGATAAGCGATTGATTCTCTTTTAAAAGAGATAAAAAAAAAAAATTCTCAATAAATTTTAAATTAATGGTACTCTTTGTTAAGCCAGCTTCACTTATTCATTCATTTGTAATAATCTCACCTTCTATCATGGTATTATTTGAGACAAGATAATAGTATAAAAAAAAAAAATCTGTTGCACAAGGTTTCATTAGAACAAGGCTTCTAATGATGAATTTTGTGTAAATCTAACTGTTTTACAGTTTCTATTATTGGGTGAGTACTGACCTGACGACCAGTCATTTAAGCTAGAACTAGAAATGTATTTTGCATTTGTTATATTATAGAATCAATATACTTTTATATGTAACACTTATTGAAATGATTGAAATTCTTTGAACTGGAGTGAGTGAGTGAGTAATAATAATAATAATAATAAATTCTTTATTTAAAGAGGGTAAACACAGTTAGTTACAATCACTAATCTTCCCTGAGGCCCTCATATACATGTATGTAATACAAGTAAAAACAAAATGATAATAATAAGAGAAAAAAGCAAACATACAACATATAAACACAATTGTATAGACATAATAGTTCAATGTACATGTACCATGATTAAAAGATATGAAACAGTTACATATTGCATGTAGTAAATAGACCTAGTATATATATACAAATCATTAAAATCATACATTCTAAGAGTAATAGTTGCAATCATTTCAGACTGAATATTGGGACTGTCTCAAGTATTGTTTTATAATTTGTTTAAAAGAATAAGTGTTTTGCACTTTACGCATTTCATAAGGTAGTCCGTTCCATAAAACTGATCCAGAATAAGCAAAAGATTTTTTAAACAGTTCAGTTTTTGGCTTTGGAACTATCAAATTACCTTGAGTAACACCCCTTAAAGCATAAGGATTATTTACAGATATAAGTTGAAACTTTTGAATTAGGTACTGTGGTGCTTCTTTCCGCATACATTTAAATAGCAATAAATATTTGTGGTATTTGATTCTGTTTTCTACTGTCATCCAACCAAGTTTTTTAAATAAGGGGGCTGAAGGGGATAATGGGTCTGCATCAAGAATTAATCTTGCTGCTCTTTTTTGAAGTTTTAATATTCTTACTATCCCTTCATTTTTACATTCTCCCCAAATAATACAGCAGTAATCGATGAGAGGCAGAATATACCCGTTATAATATGCTTTCCTGGCATTTATATCTAAAAATTTCTTTAATTTAGAAAGAAGGTATATTCTTGATGAAATGCTAGCACAAATTTGATCAATTTGGTTTTTCCAGCTAAGGGTGCTGTCAATTTTAACACCTAATAATTTCTCACATGATGAATTTTGTAGTGTTTCTGAATTTATTACTAAATTTGGTTGAAAAGATTGGGTTGATAACTTCTGACTTGTTCCAGTAACCAAACATTTAGTTTTTTTGGTATTGATGAACATATTATTCATTTTGCACCATTCTTCAACTTTGCAATGGTATCAATAACTGAGACTCTAAGATAAATCAAAGCTTGGAAGTGATGAAAAGGCAGAGTTTTTTAGATGAAGAAGGATTTCTTGTCTGCAACTGATGCTGCCAGTGTACATGTGAAATGCAATGTTTACTACCAAAAGAAAGTTTACCCACAGACTGAACATTATTGAAGACAATAACGACAATGGCCTGTATCATGGCTATTTCTTCCCTTGGATGCCTTCATTGCACACGAACAAAAAAGGAATTAACTGTACTGGAATCAATATAACTTACCTTGAAAATTTATTATTATGAAAGAGGATTTGACATGCAGGGCTATCAGTGTCTGCAACTTTCCTGTAAATATAAAATTCACTACATTATAGAAAGGATGTATATAATGTTATGAAGGGACATAACTCAAAACCAGTAAATGTGAGGCTACCCGAATGTGTACTTATCAGAGTTTCATGGTAATATGCATTGTGTATAAGTTTCATTACATTTGGTCATGTTGGTAGAGGAAAACTAAAGTTAGACAACGGAAACAAAAAATTAAGCAAATTTTACATTTGTAAAGGGGCATAACTCTAGAACTGTAAAAATAACAACAACAAAGTGCAACTTGATCCTATGTTTTGTGGTAATAAGCATTGTGTACAAGTTTCATTACATTTGGTAGAGAAAACTAAAGTTAGACAAAGGAAACAAAAATTCAGCAAATTTTACATTTGTAAAGGGGCATAACTCTAGAAAGGTAAAAGAAACACCACCAAAAACCAAACTTTTGATCTGTGTTTTGTGGTAATAAGCATAAGCATCGTGTTTTAATTTCATAACATTAGGTTGAAGCCCCACCAATACCATGGGGGCATTAAAAATAAACTAGTTCATTGTAGTTCAAAATAATCTGATCAAAGTTACAGAAATTTGTCAAACACTTACCTTGTAGAATCTATTAAATCAGCAAATCTCTTGTACTTGTTGCCTGTTCAGTGTTAAGGTCAAAACATTCCTCATTCTTTTTATCAAGTAAACTGAACAAAAAGGCATGAAGGCTGCATAACAGAACTTTATCTTTCGATACAAACTTAAATTAACAGGTATCAAAAATGTGTATCAGATTGGAAATAATATTTGTGAAGAAACTTTACCACTTCATCATGTTATCATGATATGTCATAATGAAAGGTTAACTTTAAGTAGCCCACACAAAATTTCAAAGGCCATTGACCTGTGGCCCCCTCCTAATTTCATACCCTGACCCTACACCTTGGCCTCCTGAGTCTGTTCACACCCTATCTTTATTCAAATACCAGTACTGGTTGAATTGTTAGATTGTTTTTTATTTTTTAAATTTTCATGTCAAAATGTTAATTTAATACTTTTATGTGTGATTGATTTTTAAAAAGACTTTTAGAATATTTTGTCTCTCTCTTTTTTTTTTGATCATCATGCAATGTTCATTTTGCCATACTTCTTCTTCTTCATCCAGTAACAAGCCACCGTCAACTGCCACATTGTTTAGTGAGTGCATGCAATTTTTTTTACATTTAATAAACAAAAAGAACAGGTGCAACTTAATATATAATATACAGGTACAATTTAAAAAACATGTCATTTAAATCTAATGATGAAGCTGATCCTTGAAAGATTCACGACTCTTAAAATAATCATTGATAATTGACAAAAAAAACGGTACCAGTTTACGTTTTTAAATAAGGGGGGAATTGAGAACGAAAGTAAAAGTGATTTAGGGTCAACAGAACCAAATTCTTTAGGTTCAGTAAATTATATGCGAAAACAGATTTCCCGCCTTTATCATATTCAAATACAACTGTATGACTGTATACATGACATCCTTTGAAGATCCTACGACTTGGTTTTTGATTCAATTATTGCTGTACTGAATATGCACTAAATGAAAATAAATTGAACAAACAATCAATTTCATAAACAAAGAAGGTTATCATATATCAAATATATTTGAGTAATTCCCTATTTGGTGCAACTTCTTTATGCAACATTTTTATAAAAGGATACGCTCATGTTGTAGTTTAAATGAGGTAGTGTTTTTAGATTCCACTTTTTCATTTGTTGTGTTTATTTGATCGACATTCTCAGAGTCAGTTTTATTTACATTGTCGACATCTCTATTTTCGGTTTCAGTTTCACTTTCTGATTCAGATTCACTGTTGGATTCTGATGAAGATTCATCATCAGACGTTCCAATTTTAAACAATATTTTACTCTTGTCTTCTTGTCCTTCATTTGTGACATCATATTTTATAAATGACGCGCTAGAATTTCTGTCCTTTTCAAATTCGTCAAAAAGAGATAGGTCACCGAACACGTCGGTAGCCATTTTAGCAAATTATTAATCAGGAGTGAATAAAACCAATGTCATAGATTAGTCGATAAACATTATGTTCATTGTTTCCAGTTTTAGGAGAATTTGTTGGTTGTTTAAATATTCTTTTCATCTATTTTCATCGTTTGTTTGTAGATTTAACATGTTAAAAACATTTTTATTATTTTTTTTAATAAAAAGCAATTACCTATAACCTATTGTACTGTTCCGATCTAATACCGAAATCGGTGAACTTTATAGAATCAATTTTTCAAGTGCATACATGTATATCTTTGTTCCAGACAACATTGCAACAAGAAACTGAAAGAAATTTAACCTTAAAGAGATCAAATGAACAAGTGAATAACCAGGTTTATGGAGGAAACCAAATATAAATACAACATAAAAAAAAAACGTTTTAAATGCAACGAACTGACAAAAAACTACCACCCTTGTTTCATTGAATTGAATTTGTTAAAATCGTATGGAAAATATTTGAACAAGCAACATAAAGAAAGAAAAAACATACTATACTGTTTCTCGTTTAACATGGATCCAGGAGAAACTTTTCCTGAACTTGTGGTAGCATATATATGAGATGGCAGAGAACTGAACATATAATACACTGACATGACTTTAACATGTCATTAGCAAGAGATAACATAACATAGCATAACATAACATATCATGACATGACATAACACAACATAACACATCATAACAAAACCAAAACACAGCATAACACATCATAACAAAACATAACACAACATAACATGATATGACACATCATAACATGACATGACACAACATACCACATCAAAACACAACATAACACAGCATAAAATAACACAACATCACACATCTTCACAAAACATGACAAAACATAACATAGCATAACATGCCATAACACAACACACCATAACAAAACATAACATCACACATCATAAGATAACAGAACACATCATAATATAACATAACACATCATAACATAACATAACATAACATAACATAACATAACATAACATAACATAACATAACATAACATAACATAACATAACATTACATAACATAACATAACATAACATAACATAACATAACATAACATAACATAACATAACATAACATAACATAACATTACATAACATAACATAACATAACATAACATAACATAACAATTCTTTCAATATTCTCCCTTCCAAAGATTCGTATAGTGATACTTTGAAAAATGCTTGCTTCAACATTTTAAGGATTATGAAGTTTGTTTTTGTCACATGTGTGTGTTTGTCTTTTGGTTTTGGATACCAAGTTTTCAAAACGAAGTCGGGATCATAAACTGGGTTTTAGTTAAAATCTTGAGGCGCTAAATATAAACAATAATGGAGACCGGTGAAACGCCGAAAGTGTTTGACCGCAATTTATGCCCAATATCCTGCTGTTTAAAGAATATTTCACTCTCAGGCAATAGGATAAGATACTTAAATGTGTCCAAATTGATGTGTGCAGATCTTTCCTCCAGTTTAGATATGAAGGTATAACAATAAAACAAAAGTCAGAAAAAATAAAATATAAAAAGAAATATTTCAGCTCCCGTCATTACAATCAAGACGCCAACAACAACGACTGATCTTCTTTTTCAAAGTGGTTGAGGGGAAGATACCAGCGCTTCCTCCCGACGATTTAATCCAATTTCATAGACCAAAGAGACAAATCAAAGCAACATCATATAATAACTTTGTAACAAAAAACATTATAGACCACCAAGTCCGTAACAACAAACGTGCGGTCATAGTTCCACCTGGAGACTACCTATTTGTGATAACAGACGAATATTCTAGATATCCTGTAGTTGAGATAATAAGATCCACATCAGGTCACACTGTCATACCAGTGTTGGACAAAGTCCTAGCGGCATATGGGATTCCAAAAATACTAAAGACCGACAATGGAAGTCCGTTTAATTCATATGAATTTAGAGAATATGCTGCCAGCATAGGATTTTCACACAGGAGAATCACGCCAAGATGGCCACGGGCTAATGCTCAAGCAGAATCGTTTAACAAACCCATGATGAAAAACATAAAAGCAGCAGAGGTAGAGAGGAAAAGTTGGAAACAATCAATGTATAGATTTTTACGGCAATACCGCAATACTCCACATAGTTCAACAGGAGTAAATCCTTTCAAATTGCTGTTCGGAAGGGAAACAAACACAAAATTACCGAGCATACCAAAAGAAAAACGACCAGAACTAGATGAATATGCACGCCAAAACGATGAAAACGCAAAGACACGAATGAAACATTTAGCTGATCTGAAAAATAAAGCTAAGTCAAATGACATTGAAGAAGGAGACACTGTGTTAATTAGAAATGAAGTTAAGAAGAACAAATTAACACCGATATTTGATCCAAGACCTCAAACCGTCATCAAGAAAAAAGGAACCATGATAACTGTTTCGGACAGCGAAAAGCAAACAACACGCAATGCTTCATTCTTCAAAAGTACAAAACACAGTGCCAAATTCTCCGATCAATTGGATGAAGAAGAAGGACTTGATATTGAAATTCATCCAAAGGAGGAAAACAAAATAAAATCTCCAATTCAAAGTCGTCCAACACGTATCCGAAAACCACCATCATATCTTGAAGATTATGTAAAGTGAGGGGCATAATAATCCCCTAAATATGCATTCAAACAGGATACTGTGATGGGGCATAATAATCCCCTTTTTAAAAGTGCATAATAGTTATTGTTCATTATAGAAATTTAGTATTAGTTATTCAGAAATAGATTTGCAATGTGTGATGACCAAAACCTGATGAACATTTCAGATGAGATCTACAGAAAAACTTTCAGATAAACAATACAAACTTGAACATTTGATTGCTTAACTTTTATATTGACATTTAATTATTTCAGTAATTACAAATACAACATTAATAGACAATCAATAATATAAATCCGTCCGATATTTATATTTGTTTATATGATCATAATACTCATTGTTTCATTTGCATAATATAGAAGTTCTCATCCATACATTTTATTTAATCATTCTTTTTTGTGAAAAAGGTATATGTCAATCATTTTTCTATTTTTATTTTGTTAAATGATAATCTAGTCATAGAAAAGATTTTCTAGTCATTTTAGAATCTAATCTTTATTTTTAAATTTTATAATTCTCTTTTGAAATTTATCTTATTATAGATTCATAAATTCAACAAAGGGAGGAATGTAATATCCTACTTTATCATTGTAAGAATTGAGTTATCTCTCTTGGGACACAGACCTATGTAGTTGTACTACATATCTGTTCCGTATCTGTTTTGTATAATACTATGATTATGCTACTTCCTTATTAAATCCATGTGCAAGTCCATTGTCTTTGTCTGAACGCCTAAACCTATAAACTACCAGAATATCACAACTAGTAAGACAGAACAGTACAAGAACTCTATTTTTGTGCGCACTGCAATAAACTGGAACCATCTGGAGGACTCAGTAGTGTGCGCCACTACTACCGAGGAGTTTAAATCAGCACTCCTCAGCAAGCGCGACTAATTGTGCGCAGACCAACCCGTCACATAATAGCCGAAAGGAATCTGTGACGTACCCATCCTAATTACAGAAGTGGGAAATACAGATACAGATACAGATTTCAGTCCATTAGTGAGCTCCATTAGTTGAGGGTAGTAATGGAGATGCCTACATAACGAAAAATAGTAAAAATTCTTCTCAAATGACGTGAATGGGAATTTTTGGTTCACATGTATGTATGAGTGTGAACATAGATCTCTCTGTTTATGGAGCACCCCTCGAGAGCTGCGTGGGTACAGTAGAATCTGTGTACACTCCCTATCATGATTAATGGAGATGTGTCACAGCTCGTCCCACATCTAGTCCAAACAATTATTTAATTTAATTATTTATTTATTTAAAGAGGATTGCCAACAGCCAGAGGTCTCCTCACAATTATGATGTGCTGTTTCAATATATATGTCCAATATATGGGCATAATGTCTGTGCATCCATTCGTCTGTCCTTCCGTCTGTCTTGCTTCAGGTTAAAGTTTTTGGTGGAGGTAGTTTTTGATGAAGTTCAATGAAGTTAACGTCCTATCAACTTGAGTTTTTACCCCATTTTCATGGTCTCATAACATACAAAATTATACTGCGGATTGGGCATCTGTATATTATCAGTCAGGGATATACCTCTATAAGCATGATAGGGTTATTACAGGAAGATAACATACATTTGTTATTGAGGACTGAAAAATTAAAGAACTATGATAATTATATACATATGTTACATGTTTCAAAGGGACAATATACATCATAAGTTTAGTTAAAATGTATACAAGTTGTATTGATATTACTATTGTCTTTATGTATACTTAACTATTGAAAGATGTAACAGTTCATAGTATTCCAATTTTGAATAGTACACCTATATGGTATTACAGAAAAAATATGCCTGTAATAGCTAAAGGGTGTTATCACAGCTTCTCTATATCACTTCAAAGCAATTGCTCAGACATAAATCATGCTTAATTCTCAGTAATTCCCAAGTGTCTTATATAATGAGTTACATTCCTTTAATAACTAAGCCTTGTTATCACAGCTAAGTTTATTCCTTAATAGCCTTGTCTCATTGATTTACCATGGTTAATCAAAAATGTATTAATTCAATTTAAAAATTAATTATCAAGCCTATGCATTTAGTTTCTGGCGAAGTCTCAAGAGTTCCCTAGAGTCCACTATAGATTAAATAATTTTACAAATAACAAACATATGTTATTACAGATTTAGAAAATTTAAGAAACAGTTTCTGTAATAACACACACAAGTTATTTTCTGTAATAACCCTATAGAGTTATATCTCTGACTGATTATAGACACTTTCTTGTTTTGCTTAGGCATCAAAGAAAAAAAGTATAATAGGTATAGGAAGATGTGGTATGAGTGCCAATGAGACAACTCTCCATCCAAATAACAATTAATAAAAGTAAACCATTATAGGTCAAGGAACAGCCTTGGCTCACACTGAACAGCAAGCTATAAAGGGCCACAAAATAAAACCATTCAAACAGGAAAACCAATGGTCTAATCTATATACAAAAGAAAAGAAAAAAAAAGCCAGTTCAAAAAGATTTTCTTGGATGCTATTGGTCTATCTCATTCCGTGAAATATATTGTGACAGATTTCCTTTATTTATTCTGTGATAATTATAGTATTTTGAATTCATGTTTTTCTGTGTTGTAGTCTGGTGGATTTCCATTATTCCTTGAAAAAAGACGTGTTTGCCAGATGTAACTTGACATGTTTTTTCTGTTTTGTAGTCTGGTGGGTTTCCATTATTCCTTGGTAAAGACGTGTTTGCCAGTTGTAACTTAACACAGAATAATGTACAAAGAATCCATGCCCGATACAGTAAAGAAGGACTAGCTACCAAAATTACTTTTGATGGTAAACAATCATTTAGTTTTGTTTTTTTTATTATTCAAAAGAACCAAACTATTTTAATGATTTTAGTGTGCACTTGATGCATGAAAACTTTGTTTGTTCATTGAACCATGAATACTTTGTTTGTTCATTGAACCATGAATACTTTGTTTGTTCATTGAACCATGAATCAGCTAGATCTTAATTAACATGATTAAAAAGAAAAATATTGGTCAAATCTATTTTTTAGTGATCCTTTTATTTTCCATCCTTTGACTTGGTTATTTTATATTATTATTATTACATTGGTTGCAATGAATAACATTGATTTCTCTAATTTTTGTGCTATTTTCACATTGCCGGACTGGTGTGAGAAACTAAGACTAGTGAAAAATCTGTTCTCTGCAAGGCCTAAAATAAAATATTGTTTGTTTCCCCAATCCCAACCGACCCTGCTAAAATGGTCCAACTCATTATCATAAAATTTTATTGTTAAAACTTAAGTCAAATATTATTTTATTCATTTCTGATTTTCAGGCTTACCGGATCATCCTGTAATATTCAGTCTATTTGGAAAAAAATAAAATGATTTACCTACCTACCTACCCACACCTAGCTTGGCAGGGTCGGGATTGGGGAAACAAAACAAAATATGAATTTAGGCCCAAATGATTGTTTGAAATTTAATTGTTAAGTTAAATTTTCTTGTTTTTTTCTGAATTTTCTTACAGTGACGTCATGAAAAACGGTGACCATCAAAAGTACACAACTTTCCTCAAATCTTTAAAAAGGAAGGATAAAAATCATTAGAGAAACAGATTCCACCACTGTTTCTTGTGTATTAAGATATTTCTTTTATCATATAAATAAACATTAAAAAGTACTTTGATTGTAAAATATTCATTATTCTATAGATTTCAGAATCAATGGAATGACACAAAACAAGGTTTGGTTTTACAGCATCCAAGGTCTGTTCCACGTCATTTTCTATTACTTCAAGAAAGATGTCCAGAAAGATTGCCTGAAGATTCTATCAGTAAGTACTAGACATAGAAAATTTTCCCATTGATGAAATCCTTCAAATTAATATGCTGCTTAGAAATTCTACTTTGCTTCAAAATGATACATTGAAAAGGACCATTTAGAAAGTTTAATTTAGTTTTGAATTGTCAATAACAAAATAAATAATAGAACTAGAAATTTAAGCTTGGCAACATAATTATAAAATTTCTGTGATGAAGAAGAACAGGTATTGCTCCCTTCTCAAGATTGTTTTTAAATATGAACCAGATGGTCATTATTTCTGTAAATAGAAATAATTTCAAAGAAAGTAACAAATTTAAGATTATATGCCTAAAAAAAGATCTTTGTTTTATTTCCTAGTACATTTGAATACCGAGGTGTACAAAATATTTTATTTTGTAGGACATTTGGTTACAACACAGTGATGATTCTATATTGTCAGAGGCAATAACATTGAGGTTGGACGAGGAATCAGCCAGAATTAACTTATCATCTCTAGGACCAGCATGGAGAGATATAGAGTTAGTAAATAAACAGTCCTCAGATCGGAATAAACATTGTTCATCAAATACACATTTAAATCATAAATCCTTAAGTCAGCATAGCAGTGGAAATAAAGTTGTATCACAAATACATCTGAATTCCAAGAGTGTCCAAGTCCTACCAGAGCGTGAATATTTAAATGAAAGAAAACATCCCTCAATCAAAAAGAAAGAGATTTATTTAAATATGTCAACACAAACTGACAACCTGAATTCAAACATGTCAACACAGACCGAAGAGTTTTATACAGGCACTGTAGATAGAAAAGAAGACAATGTGAGGCAAACTAACAATACAGCAGTACAAACAGATGAAATATTTGTAATTTTAGAAAATGATAGCAACTATAACATAAACGAAGAAAATATCTCAAAGCATCCTCATGTTATCACAAATAATAGAGAACAAAAAATTAGAATGGAAATGAAAAAAACTAAAAATCACTGTGAGCAGACTCATGAATTAGTAAATGGCCACAAACAATCAGAAAATAAACCTCCTGCTGTGAAATGTCCGTATTGTGTTTATTTAAATCAGGAAAATAGAAGACTGCATCCTGATTTAACAAATTGTTTAATTAAATTAAATCAGTTTCTTATGTTTATGTATTCCGAGACAGATGAAGACTTTTTAACATTATTCTGTGATGTAATCTGTGTGTTTCTTGATCATTATCCAAACATTATTTTACCCTTTACTTTCTCGACAGAATTATTAGAGGAGTTCAGAGGTTGTCACTCAGATATAAGTAAAAATGAAATTCATGATAAATTTTTAAATTTTATTTGTAAATATGTTGGAAAAGAATTAAATAAGTTTGATGCTCAGATTTCTGATAAGGTTGTAATGTTTAAAGAGAATCATATTAAGTGTATTGATAACTTGCCTCCACCCGAAGAAATCATTGATGATATATTCCCATTGTGTATGAAAGAACTTATTTATCACTGGATGAATTCACAGAAAGAATTTGACAATCTTGATATGTATACACCACAGCAAAAACGTTTAAGAGCTTCTTCCTCAGGGAATACACCAGATTTTCAAATAATACAATTAATTTTGGAGTTTGTTAATAATGCCTTAATATCTGGTGTTGCACATGTTGTTTATTCCAGAATAAGAGCAGTTACATACTAATGAATTGCACGATCAACTTAGACAATCATAGATATTAAATAAATATTGCATAATCTGACATGGATGAAGTTTTGTGATATATTTTTTGTTGAAAGATCAAGAAAGAGAGAAAGATTTTACATTGTCTATGTATATGGGTTATGCTAACTTTTACGTTGTTTGGTCTAAGGTGGAAAGTTGTCTCATTGGCAATCATACCACCAGAGACATATCATACAAGTCTCTGATACCACATCCTATAATTTTTACGTCTGAAAACCTTTATTACCACTACCTTGAAGAGTTAACAATTATTTAAATCAATGAACTTGAAACATGCATAGATTTAAGCTTTAAGCTAACAAAAATGACTCCTTGTCTAAAAAAAACAGAGTTCAAAGTAAAGTGTTTATATATATTTGGAAAACTATATCAATTAGAGAAAATTGACAAAGTAAATAATTGTTAACACATCAACTATGGGTAAAAACTTAAAAGTGTAAATTGCAAAAATTATCAGCATCATCCTACCTGTAACTAACTTTCCACCCTGAATATATGAGAACAATCTAATTACTTGTTTTAGAGATATTGCCCCGGAATATCAGTATTGATTTGTATTTTAAGCAGTTGTTGGATGTTATTTGTGAAAATTATATAAGCTAGATTGTAAGTACATGTAAAAAATATCATCCTGACCATCTATTCACCCTTAAAAGTGAAGCAGAAATTCAGTCAATATGTTTTAAAAGTAGTTATTGACACTAAAATATCAATTTTTGTTGTGTAATTTCTAGAAGCTACATAGTTAAAAGTATAAACTCAAAATTACCAGCATGATAAAATCTATCTGCTGAGAAGTTTAACAGCCATTTTTGGGTTATTGCCCCTGAAATGATGATTTATATATTTTATATTAAGTTTTGATTGTTATATAATATATATATAGATATATTGGAGCTTAGTATTACAAATATGTAAAATGCAAAAAATTATTATAAACACAAAAGCAACTATTTATTCGTTCATTGTGTATTAATTTGTGTTACTACGTTTTTGGATTGAGTTTAGCCATTTCAATTGATATTTTATAGTGTGTCTTTCTATGTTGTGATGTTATACTATTGTTTCAGGAAAGGGAGAAGGTTTGGCACCTTTAAAATGTTTAATCCCGCTGTCCTAAGTCAGGAATCTGGTTAAGTTTTTGAAATTTTAATAACTTTCTTAAACTATACTGGATTTCTACCAAACTTGGACAGAAGCTTGTTTATGATCTTAAGATAGTTTCTAAAATGAAATTTTGTAAGATTTTGAACCTGTTTATCGGTATTTTACTTATAAATTGACTTAGTTTTTCTTCTAGTTAACATTACATACAGTCTGCAGTTAAATTTTATAATTATTTTTATACTACGGCAAAAATTGAAAAGTTTTCGTTGTCTATTGATATCACGTTTGTGTAGTCGTTGTCTGTAGCGTCCGAATACTTTTTGTTTTCGCACTCTAACTTTAGTTTAAGTCAATAGAAAACTATGAAATTTGAACACAAGGTTTATGACCTCAAAAGGAAGGTTGGGATTGATTGTGGGAGTTTTAATCCCAACAGTTCAGGAATTAGGGGCCAAAAAGGGCCCAATTTGGCATTTTCTTGGTTTTCGCACTATAACTTAAGTTTAAATAAATAGAAATCTTTGAAAATTTGACACAAGGTTTATTGTTTGATTTCATTAAAAATTAAATAATTGGGTTCTTTGATATGCCAAATCTAACAGTGTATGTTGATTCTTAATTTTTGGTCCCGTTTTCGAATTGGTCTACATTAAGGTCCAAAGGGTCTAAAATAAAATTAGTTTGATTATAACAAAAATTGAATCGTTGGGGTTCTTTGATATGCTGAATCTAAAAATGTACTTTGATTTTTGGATATTGGCCCAGTTTTCAAGTTGGTCCAAAAGCGGGGTCCAAAATTAAACTTTGTTTGATTTCATCAAAAATTGAATAATTGGGGTTCTTTGATATGCTGAATCTAACTGTGTATGTAGATTCTTAATTTTTGGTCCCTTTTCAAATTGGTCTACATTAAGGTCCAAAGGGTCCAAAATTAAACTAAGTTTGATTTTAACAAAAATTGAATCCTTGGGGTTCTTTGATATGCTGAATCTAAAAATGTAGTTAAATTTTTTTTATTGGCCCAGATTTCAAGTTGGCCCAAACGTTGTTTGATTTCATTAAATAATTGGGGTTTTTTTATATGCCGAATCTAACCGTGTATTTAGAATCTTAAAATTTGGTCCTGTTTATAAATTGGTCAACATTAAGGTCCAAAGGGTCCAAAATTAAACTTAATTTGATTTTAACAAAAATTGAATTCTTGGAGTTCTTTGATATGCTGAATATAATAACATGTACTTAGGTTTTTGATTATGGGCCCAGTTTTCAAATTGGTCTAAGTCAGGGTCCAAAAATAAATTTTGTTTGAAATCAACAAATTTTGAATATATGGGGTTCTTCAATAAGTTCAATCTTACCATGCATTCAGAATTTTTAACCGGATTTTTGTGACTAAAATGTCGGTTATTAATTTGGGGATGTATGGCGGCCGGGCGTGCGTCCACCAAATGTTGTTCGTGCATTTACTCATGAACCGTTCAACCAAACCTTTTACAATTTTAATATGTTGTTACTGACAACAATATGAAGGTCAAGTTCAATAATGACGACTTTGACTTTTACCTTTCAGGAGTTACGGTTTCTTGAAAGTTTAAAATATGTTGTGTCCGTGCATTTACTCATGAACTGTTCAACCAAACCTTTTAAAATTTTAATTTGTTGTTACTGACAACAAAATGAAGGTCAAGTTCAATAATGACGATTTTGACTTTTACTGTTCAAGAGTTAAGGTTCTTGAAAGTTTAAAAAATATCGTGTCCGTGCATTTACTCATGAACCATTCAACCAAACCTTTTAAAATTTAAATATGTTGTTACTGACAACAAAATGAAGGTCAAGTTTAATAATGACGATTTTGACTTTTACCGTTCAGGAGTTACAGTTCTTGAAAGATTAAAAAATGTCGTGTCCATGCATTTACTCATGAACCTTTCAACCAAACCTTTTAAAATTTAAATATGTTGTTACTGACAACAAAATGAAGGTCAAGTTAAATAATGACGATTTTGACTTTTACTGTTCAGGAGTTACAGTTCTTGAAAGATTAAAAAATGTCGTGTCCGTGCATTTACTCATGAACCGTTCAACCAAACCTTTTACAATTTTAATATGTTGTTACTGACAACAAAATGAAGGTCAAGTTCAATAATGACGACTTTGACTTTTACCTTTCATGAGTTACGGTTTCTTGAAAGTTTAAAATATGTCGTGTCCGTGCATTTACTCATGAACTGTTCTACCAAACCTTTTAAAATTTTAATATGTTGTTACTGACAACAAAATGAAGGTCAAGTTCAATAATGACGATTTTGACTTTTACCGTTCAAGAGTTAAGGTTCTTGAAAGTTTAAAAAATGTTGTGTCCGTGCATTTACTCATGAACCATTCAACCAAACCTTTTAAAATTTAAATATGTTGTTACTGACAACAAAATGAAGGTCAAGTTTAATAATGACGATTTTGACTTTTACCGTTCAGGAGTTACAGTTCTTGAAAGATTAAAAAATGTCGTGTCCATGCATTTACTCATGAACCTTTCAACCAAACCTTTTAAAATTTAAATATGTTGTTACTGACAACAAAATGAAGGTCAAGTTATGACTTTTACTGTTCAGGAGTTACGGTTCTTGAAAGTTAAAAAAATGTCGTGTCCGTGCATTTACTCATGAACCTTTCAACCAAACCTTTTAAAATTTTAATATGTTGTTACTGACAACAAAATGAAGGTCAAGTTCAATAATGACGATTTTGTCTTTTACCGTTCGGGAGTTATGGTTCTTTGAAGATTGAAAAATGGCGTTTCCATTCTTGTTGTTGCATTTACTTATGAACCATTCAACCTAAGCATTTCAAATTTTAATATGTTGATACTGATGACAAAATTGAGGTAAAATTTGATATTGACAATTTTCACTTTCACCGTTCATCAGTTATGGTTCTTGTGATATTGGCAGGACACAAATAAATGTTAATAAATCCGGTTTGCTGTCGTTGTGACAGCCTCTTGTTAATATTTGGGCCCGGTTATCAATTTGGTCCACATTGAGGTCTTAAGGGTCTAAAATTGAACATTATTTGATTTCATCAAAAATTGTATTCTTGGTGTTTCTATGATATGCTGCTCCAACCATGTATTTAGATTTTGGATATTCGACCATAATAGGTAAATGTCTAGACTTGCCACATGTCCCTTCCTAATTATGTTTTTCTTTTCTTTTTTCAATTTTGCCCCTTTAATAATTTTACTGCTGTAATTAGGAGATAACAATTATACTGACATCTACAGGAGGAAGGAACTTGTAAAGTTTGTCTGAGGCTTGACCAAACGGTTAATCTTGGAGTAATTAAGATTGACATTTATTGATAAGAATTTCAGATAACAGTTGGGAAGTGAAACTTGATATTCCAGTGTTGTGCAAAGACTGTTTATTTGTTTTCATTTTATTACTTACTAGAAAGATAAGGTCACTGAACTTATACATATGATCAAACATCACATCATTGTCAGAGTTTCTGTTGTTTCAAATGGCAGACAGTTCTACTCCAAATTTTTTTTTTAGATTTATAAAATTTACTCCCAACAACTTTCCCCAAGGGCAATCAGTAGGCTAACATATAAATTAGTAAGAGAAAAATAATAGAAAGGGAATTGTAGCAAGTCTAGTAAATGTCCAATTTAAAATGTTTAAGTTTTTAAGTTTAATTTCGTAGACCATGTTCATTCTGTGTCAGAAACCTATGTTGTGTCAACTATTTAATCACAATTCAAATTGAGAGCTATATCAAGCTTAAATGTTGTGTCCATACTTGCCCCAACCGTTCAAGGTTCAACCTCTGCGGTCGTATAAAGCTGCACCCTGTGGAGCATCTGGTATAAGATTCATAAACTATCCTGGATTTTTACCAAATTTGGATAGAAGCTTCTTGCAATTAAAAGATAGTATCGAGAGGAATATTTTAATTGATTTTTTCATCATTTTTGTTGAGCCTGCGATTAACAGCAAAAGAGGGCAAGACACTGGGTTATGCAAAACCCTTTCAATTTTTTTAAATACATCAGACAGTTGGTTTCCTCGTTTGAATGGTTTTACCCTAGTACTTTTGGGGCCCTTTATAGGTTTCTGTTAGGTGTGAGCCAACCTCCGTGTTGAAGACCGTACCTTCATCTCTTTTATAAATTGTAAAATTGAGAATGGAAATGGGGAATATATTAAAGAGACAACAATCCGACCATAGAAAAAACAACAGCAGAAGGTCACCAACAGGTCTTCAATGTAATGAGAAAATCACGCAACCGGAGGCGTCCTTCAGCTGGCCCCTAAACAAATATATAATAGTTCAGTGTGACTTGGATGGAGAGTTGTCTCATTGACACTCATACCACATCTTCCTATATCTATACAGTATGTGCAAGTACTTTTAAAGTCCTAATTACAAAATCTGGTGCTTCTTTTCAAAAGTTAGAAATTCAGGTACATGAGTACCTCTTGACTAATTTTTAGCTCACATGGTCCAAAGGGCCAAGTGAGCTTTTCTCATCACTTGGCGTCCAACGTCTTCCAGCATGGTTAACTATTAGAAAAATCTTCTCCTCTGAAACTACTGGGCCACAGTTAACCAAACTTGGCCACAATCATCTTTGGGGTATCTTGTTTAAAAAATGTGTCCGGTGACCCTGTCATCTAATCCTGATGGCTGCCACGGCTAAAAATAGAACAAACGGGTAAAATACAGTTTTTGGCTTATAACTCAAAAACCAAAGCATTTAGGCAGCAACCATTTGATTTTCTGGTGGGGGCTATGGGGTTTTTTTTCTGGACAGATTTTTTTTTTCGCCTGTGGCGAAAAACAATCTATTTTGTTCACGACAAGTGGAAAACAATTTTTTCTATCAATGTTAGCATTACACATAGTGGCAGCTGAGGGTGAAACAAACAATTTTTTTTTCTTTCTCAGAATCAAAAACAAATTATTTTTTTCTCCAAAAACTGGAAACAAACTTTTTTTTCCAAAAAAAAACAAAGCCCCCCCCTCCCCCAGAAAATCAAATGGTTTCTGCCTTAGGGCAATCTGACATGGGGGTAAAATTGTTTATTAGGTCAAGATATATCTGCCCTGAAATTTTCAGATGAATCTGAAAACCTGTTGTTGGGTTGCTGCCCCTGAATTGGTTATTTTAAGGAAATTTTGCTCTTTTTAGTTATTTTCTTGAATATTATTATAGTTAGAGATAAACTGTAAACAGCAATAATGTTCAGCAAAGTAAGAATTACAAATAAGTCAACATTACCGAAATGGTCAATTGACTCCCTTATTGTCCTTTATAGTCAACTTTTAACAATTTTCATAAAATTTGTAAATTTTTCTAACATTTTCCACTGAAACTACTGGGCCAAGTTCATTATAGATGGAGATAATTGTAAGCAGCAAGAATGTTCAGTAAAGTTAGATGAACAAACACATCACCATCACCAAAACACAATTTCGTCATGAATCCATCTGATTAATATTCAGATAGACCAAGGTGAGCGACACAGGCTCTTTAGAGCCTCTAGTTTATCAGTTTATACATACATTAATTTCTGTAGAACATTGCACGTTCGAAAATGAGACAACAAATTTGTTATCAAACAAACTTGATTTTCGACTGAAGCTACATCCGGTTTTGGAGTACTTTGAAACGTGAAACGAGGACCCTAAAAAATACATGAAAACCTATAGTCCATGGAGCAAAAAAAATATTATAAGATAAATATTCAAATATTGTACACAAGACTCGGATGCATATAAATCTAGCTATTGATAGCATGTATACTATAAAGTCCTTGCACGGTCGGTGTATCCCTTTGGTATCTTTTCTCTCTTTTTTAATAACAAACTTTGGTTGATGAAATATTGCTGCTATTCGATTTATACAAGAGAAAAGTGAAGTTGTATTATAATGATCAGTTTTCAAATGTAATGACAATTTTTGAAAATTAAGTATGAAGATGAATAATTACCACATTTATGATTTAACTTTCTTCTATATATAGTGGACAGGGACGTATATAAGTCCTTGTAGTGGATGAGTATGACGTAAATTTTATTCTTAATTTACATATTTTGTATTCTGTGTAGTGTTTTCTGTACGTTGGTTTATCGCTTTGGTTGTTTGTTTTTCTCCGCCTGTATCGTCTGCCTGATCAAACTGCAGAACTATGACACTATGTGATTATACAAAAGAGCAATGTAGACGCTCACTTTACCAACCTTTTTTGCTTCATTTACTTGTATGCTTTTGAGATTTATTTAAACTGAGTGACCACCATTCGTATAGATTAATAGATAGGTCTAGAATAACATACTACATGCAGTAACTGTTGGGTTGATTGCAGATCTTGGGTTATCTCTGTTATCAGTCTAATTAAAATGTAGAACTGTCAGAATTCTCAGTATATATTGATTAGATTGACTCTTATATTTACAACGTATTAGTTTCTCAGCAATTTCAAAATAGCTCTTTGTTTCCATCAGGTATGTCTTTTGTTAAAGACCCTTTTACTCTAGATGTCATTGTGGGTTATTTCTGTGGTATCACTGGGCGACTCCTTTTTATGATTTATTCATTTTAAGCTCACCTGGCCCAAAAGGCTTAGTAAGCTTTTCTCATCACTTGGCGCCCGTCGGTCGTCTGTCGTCGTCCGTCGTCCATTAACTTTTAAAAAAAAAAATCCTCTGGAACTATTAAGCAAAATTTATTCTAAACTGGACACAATCATCACTAGGTTATATAGTTTTTAAAATGTGTCCACTGACCCAGGCCGCGAACCAAGATGGCCGACATTGATAAAAATAGTATAAGTGTAAAATGCAGTTATTGGCTCATATCTCAGAAACCAAAACATTTAAACAAATCTGAGGAGGGATACATTGATCATTAGTTCCAGACCAATAAGGTAACCTGTTGTTGGGCTACTACCCCTGAATTGATAAATTTAAGACAATTTAGCTTTTTTTGGTCATTATGTTCAATATTATTATAGATAGGGATAAACTGTAAAAAGCAATAATGAACATCAAAGTAAGATCTACAAATAATTGACACCTTTAGGAGTTACTGCCCCCTATTGCCAATTTTTAACAATTTTAATTTTTGAAATTTTTTTACACTATATTTTCCTCTGAAGCTACTGGGCCAAGTTCATTATAGATAGAGATATTTGTAAGCAGCAAGAATTTTTAGTGAAGTAAAATCTACAAACACATCATCATCACCAACAACACAATGTTGTCATATGTATCCATGTGTGTCCTTTGTTTAATATGCACATAGACCAAGGTGAGCGACACCGGCTCTTTAGAGCCTCTAGTTTAATTTATTTTTACTGACAAAACTTAGAAACTTTATCGACTGCGTTGTGCATAGATTGTCAAAAGGTAACCAACCATCAGAACGTGACATACTTTATCAACCTTTAAAGTTTAAAATATATGATACGTCACACCTTGGTTTTTTGAAAATGCTTCACATCAATGCATATGATTTTAACTATTAGGTAAACATGCAAAAGATGGTATGCATAAGAAAGATTCATCGAATCGAATACCGAAAAATGTGAGGTGTTTCGCTGTTTGCAGTCCAAAAGTTAAGTTTAAAGGAGTTTGCTTCTGAAATAATATACGTGTTGGCAGTTTTTATAAAGTATTTTTAATGCATTTTGTTTGTGTGAATGTATTTATATGTCGATTGACTGTTACTGCTTGTTTTATTTCCAGTGGCAAATATTCCATATATATTCAGATGAGAGAACGTTAATATAGGGTCTGCAAGGTAAAAAAAACTATTCGAACTCAATTTAGATAAATATTCATTTATAACTTTGGCCTTGCGCAGAACAACGTCAGTGATAAAATGAAAATTTCCATTTATGGATTTGAACGTACACGTACCTATGAAAAACTGTGTCAAGTTTTATGGTCATGGAACTATTTAAACTATAGAAGAATGGATTTTTGTTAATTTCACAAGTATGTTGATCAAGACAGTTTGTTTTTTTATTGACAAGAAAGATATGATTTAGGGTAACTATTTTTAATATTTAAAGGTTTATTTTGTGTAATGGCGGAAATCAATATTTCTTTTCTTACGACGTGTTGATAACATTAGTGTGAAATAAAAAATGCAAGATATTTGACGTCAGGTCCTACCGATGCAGATTATCAAAACTTTCGATGTCTGCGTTTGCATTCCCCCTTTCCATAACCCTTAACATTGCATGAAACCCATTAAGTATTAATCTTTATTAAAGTCTAATTTTGATTGATTTTAAAAGTTGATAGTTGTTCAATTTCACTCGTCGGATCTTCTGTAGTTGGTGATCGCAATACTGGTTTTGTGCCAGTATTGTATTCCAGTATTGTACCAGTATTGTTGTTTTTATAAGATAAACTATTCATTATAGGTACAATGTATAAATTAATCTTTAATTGCAGGTGTCACATATCATGCATAATGAACATAACATATGACATGACAATTTTATAAGGAATTATTACTAGTATATGTTTAACAGATGCTGCCATTGATTGTACATTGCCATCAAAGAAGGTTTTAAATCTTGTGATGTTTTTCTTTCTTATATATTTTTTATATGTTTTCTTATATTTAGGTATCCAGTCTCTGTGGACTTTCTCTTATGCTTACTATATTTGTACATTACACGACTTTTCTGATAACACCTGTACGGCTCTCTTACTGTTAGAGTGCTTATTTAGTATAAGTATTTGTACCAGTAGATATATCTGCTATAAATTGTTTTGTCCATGATTCAGAATCAACTGCTTTAACTACCCTTAACATTCATGTAGTCAAACAAGTTAGTTTTATTATAAATAGGTTCCCATATTAAGCAACTTTTTATGGTTAATGGATATTGATATCCTTTACTGGTGTAACGTGTAACCGGGCGGGGACGTTTATATGTTTTTATCCTCGGGTTCGTACCAGTTTCCTGGGATTTGAAAAGTAATTCAAAAGTTCTAAAGTCAATAAAAAGTTTACACTATCACTATCAAATATGTAACAAATACTATACTACATAAAACGAATTTCAACACCTATCAACCTAACCCGAACTTGTTTAATTGAAACTGTTTAAAACCCCTTTCTGTCCGATACTGTTTAAAACCAACTGTTTGAAACTATAGTCTGGAACCTAAATGTATAGAACTGGTTTTAAACCTAAATGTATAAAACTGGTCTGAAACCTAAATGTATGAAACTGGTCAGACGGTTTGGAACTATTGTCTGAAACCTAAATGTTTGGAACCTGTCTGAAACCTAAATGTTTGGAACCTGTCTGAAACCTAAATGTATCAAACGGACTGAAACCGAAATGTATCAAACTAGGCTGAAACCTAAAAGGTATAAAACTTTATTTAATAAACATGTCTATAACTGTCTGAACAACAGGGCAGCACTAAGGCATGGTATGTCAGCAAACACTCACTGCAATAGTGAGAGATGTGAGACGCAAAACCTTAGCACCAGCCCTGTTTGGACAATCTGTACCGAACCAACAGTCTCAGCCCTTTCTATATTCTTTCCGCAGGTTCCAAGCACTTCACTTTACTTAAACTAAACCGTCTGCCTGCTATTCACTACTTTCTTTCCAACCTATCCGATGTTAACTGTCTGCTGTCTTCGGTACAAATGACAATTTACACTGGATAGCTACCCACTATTTATACTTCTAACGCGGACCTCGAAGAGAGCACAATAGTAACAACTGTACAGGTAAAGCGTCTGATAGCAACCAAGGATAAAGGGATGTTTTTAGATACAGTTTTCAACGATAAACGGATGATATAGGAAAGTAATAGAGATATCGGAAAATATAAAACTGCAGAACTATTATAACCTTCTTAAACTGCAAATTCGCAACACTACCCACGCCTCCGATTTCATGCGTCCTCGCATGAGTTTAACAATTTTATACTGACTTAATCAAAACACCATCAAAACTGTTCTCGTTAAACTAGCTGACACCATACCAAGTTTCTATTTTAAACCTCAATGTATCCACTCATTCCGCGGCAGAATACCTCTCCCAGCAACTGTTTGTACACCGAGGGTTATACCATGATAACCAACTAATGGCTTTCCTACAACAATCTGTTGACAAGCGTCAGACCTAGGGGTACCTTAGCCTACTCACAGTTCCGGGGTTCCTGTCAGCCTCTTTCGACTTGCATGTTCTCTCTTTTTTGTTTGTTAAGTTCCTATTTTCAAAATATCCTACTTTAATTCACATTTGTACAAGCAACTGAATACTGAACTTAGATTAAACTTTGACCACATAAAACCATTTCAAATATTCTATTTTGAATACCACTTGAAAAGTTGTGTTGCCAAAAACCGGTTTAAAACAATTTTGCCTCACAACAGGCCACTTATGGACCCCTCAATGAGAGTTGTTGTAAAGGGTTCTTTAACGTGCACAAGACGTGGTACTTCCTGAACACGGGACCTCGGATTTAACGTCCCCATCCGACGGACGGACAGTCATAGACAATCACAAAATACTCAACAGAGATGCTAGAAAAATCCCACCGCTAAGCCACCATTTGTAACGTGTAACCGGGCGGGGACGTTTATATGTTTTTATCCTCGGGTTCGTACCAGTTTCCTGGGATTTGAAAAGCAATTCAAAAGTTCTAAAGTCAATAAAAAGTTTACACTATCACTATCAAATATGTAACAAATACTATACTACATAAAACGAATTTCAACACCTATCAACCTAACCCGAACTTGTTTAATTAAAACTGTTTAAAACCCCTTTCTGTCCGATACTGTTTAAAACCAACTGTTTGAAACTATAGTCTGGAACCTAAATGTATAGAACTGGTTTTAAACCTAAATGTATAAAACTGGTCTGAAACCTAAATGTATGAAACTGGTCAGACGGTTTGGAACTATTGTCTGAAACCTAAATGTTTGGAACCTGTCTGAAACCTAAATGTTTGGAACCTGTCTGAAACCTAAATGTATCAAACGGACTGAAACCGAAATGTATCAAACTAGGCTGAAACCTAAAAGGTATAAAACTTTATTTAATAAACATGTCTATAACTGTCTGAACAACAGGGCAGCACTAAGGCATGGTATGTCAGCAAACACTTACTGCAATAGTGAGAGATGTGAGACGCAAAACCTTAGCACCAGCCCTGTTTGGACAATCTGTACCGAACCAACAGTCTCAGCCCTTTCTATATTCTTTCCGCAGGTTCCAAGCACTTCACTTTACTTAAACTAAACCGTCTGCCTGCTATTCACTACTTTCTTTCCAACCTATCCGATGTTAACTGTCTGCTGTCTTCGGTACAAATGACAATTTACACTGGATAGCTACCCACTATTTATACTTCTAACGCGGACCTCGAAGAGAGCACAATAGTAACAACTGTACAGGTAAAGCGTCTGATAGCAACCAAGGATAAAGGGATGTTTTTAGATACAGTTTTCAACGATAAACGGATGATATAGGAAAGTAATAGAGATATCGGAAAATATAAAACTGCAGAACTATTATAACCTTCTTAAACTGCAAATTCGCAACACTGGGAAAGATTAATAAGTCATTAAAGACCAACAACATGAACAAATGCATACGTATCTTAGTATACATGTATTACAATGTCTGTGAAAAATATACGATGGCATACATTGTACATGTTATGATGTAAATGCCGAATTTACAGTGTTCGAGTGTAATAATTTGCTTGATTTTATTAAATAATAATTCAGATAATAATATAAAATATGGAAATATGATAAAATTAAATGTATTAGCAATTATTTTATTCATTAAATTTACAATTGTTTGAATAATATTAGTTAATTACAATAATCAGTTTGTTTATTTCTTAAAACCAAATGATATGAATAATAGTCTATACCCTGAAATTTTCAGATGAATAGGACAACCCGTTGTTGGGTTGCTGCCCCTGAATTGGTAATTTTAGGGAAATTTTGCTGTTTTTGGTTAATATCTTGAATTTTATTATAGATAGAGATAAACTGTAAACAGCAATAATGTTCAGCAAAGTAAGATTTACAAATAAGTCAACATGACCAAAATGGTCAGTTGACTACTTTAGGAGTTATTGCCCTTTAAAGTCAATTTTTAACCATTTTTCCGAAATCTTATATATCACAAAATGTTCTCCTCTGTAACTACTGGGCCAAATTAATCCAAACTTGGCCACAATCATCTTTGGGGTATATAGTTTTTAAAGTTTGTGGCGTGACTTGTCAAACTAACCAAGATGGCCGCCATGGCTTAAAATAGAACATAGGGGTAAAATGCAGTTTTTGGCTTTTAACTCAAAAACCAAAGCATTAAGAGCAAATCTGACGGGGTCAAATTGTTTATCAGGTCAAGATCTATCTGCCCTGAAATTTTCAGATGAATAGGACAACCTGTTGTTGGGTTACTGCCCCTGAATTGGTAATTTAAGGGAAATTTTGCTGTTTTGGTTAATGCTTAATATTATAATAGATAGATTTTTGAAAAATTGGCGTCCTATTTCACTTTTAAACACTGTCTATAAAATTGGGTCAGCAGTAATTGCAAACAGATTTAAGACTGTCCTTGACAAGCTTATTAATCTAGATCAGACGGGTTTTATCAGTGGGAGGTACATAGGAGAAAATATAAGGCTCTTATATGATATCATGCAATACACGGAAGATCACGAAATACCTGGACTCTTGTTGTTAATTGATTTTGAAAAGGCTTTTGATTCTATTTCTTGGGATTTTTTGCTAAATGTTTTAAAGTTCTTTAATTTTGGAGAATCAATTATCAACTGGATAAAAGCTTTTTATCATAATATCAAGTCTGCAGTTATACAAGGGGGTAACCTTTCTGAATTTTTTAACATAGGTCGAGGATGCCGACAAGGTGATCATCTTTCACCTTATCTTTTCATCCTTTGTGCTGAGATTCTTGCACTAAAGATAAGAGGAAATAAGGAAATTAGTGGTATTGAAGTTACTCAAGTTGAGCATAAGTTATCACAGTTTGCTGATGACACTTCATTGATTTTATATGGTAGTGAAAAATCTTTATATGAATCCTTATCTGAATTGGACTGGTTTGCAAAAATATCTGGTTTAAATATAAATTTTGAGAAAACACAAGTAATTTGGTTTGGAAGTAAACAGTATAGCAAGGAAATTTTATGTCCTGACGTTAACCTGTCATGGGGGGAGACAACTTTTAAACTACTTAGGATAAATTTTGATGTGGACTTAGACAATATTGTCAACATCAACTATAATGATAAAATTATACAGATTAAGAACATAATAAAACAATGGTCGAAAAGAAACCTTACAGTAATAGGAAGAATAACTGTGATAAAAACTCTTGTTTTACCTATTTTAAACCACCTCATTATTTCTTTGCCTAATCCTACAAACAGTGTATTCCAAAAAATTAATGACATTTTCTATTCGTTTGTATGGAATTCTCCTATTCATAGAGTGAAGAAGGACGTATTGATTAAAGAATATTTGGAGGGAGGATTAAAAATGATAGATATTTATAGTTTTACCATGGCACTAAAATCATCATGGATAAGAAGGATTTTTCAGAGAGATAATAAGTGGCAAAGTATATTGATGTCAGATATTGATAAAAATAAACTTTTTAATTGTGGTGTTCAGTATATCAAACAAGCTAGTTTATATATCAAAAATAGTTTTTGGAAAGATGTATTCAGAGCATGGGAAATGATTACTGATAAAGAAAGAAATATGGACTATGAATATTTTTTATCAATTCCTCTTTGGTTTAACAATAGGATCAGAATTGGTAATAAACCTGTTTTTTATCAACATTGGTTTAATCATGGTTTACAATATGTTAATGATGTAATAGATGAAAATGGATGTTTTATTTCATTAGAATTGTTACAACAATGTTATGATGTCAATGTAAATTTTTTGAATTACATGAGTGTTATTTCTGCTATTAAAAAAGCAGCAAATAATTACAAAAAAGGTTCATATAAGTTATGTTGTCCATTTATTCCAGCTTGCTTACAAGTCTTTTTCAAAAGTAGAAAAGGTACTAAAGATATGTACAAAATACTCATAAGTAATGAGGTGACTCCAACAGGACAACTGAAGTGGAGTGAAATATTAGGTGAAGATCTCATTTGGAAACATATATTCAAACTACCTTTTACAGTCACTGTCAATACTAAACTACAGTGGCTTCAGTACAGGATCAACCATAGAATTCTTGCCACAAATAAATGTTTATGTAAAATCAAACTTATTGATAACCCTCTATGTACTTTTTGTAAATTAGAAGATGAAACCATTGAACATATTCTGTGGAATTGTGAGATTATTCAAATTTTTTTACAAGATGTAGATTATTGGTTCTTATCTGGTGGGGTAAGCCTGCCATTGAATAAGTTGAATTTTATTTTTGGAGATGTAACAAAAGTTAGAAAAGGTGACCCATATAATTTGATTTTTCTATACATGAAACAATATATATACAACAGTAGATGTTTTTCAAAAGATCTTTCAGTCAGTGCCATTAAAGAAAAGTTAAAATATATGAACAATTTAGAAAAAATAATGGCAGTCAAAAATAAGAGACAAAAACACTTTGATACCATGTGGAATGCATTTAAAGTATTATTTTTATAATTCAATTTGTCATTTGTTTTTACAATCTATATTTATTGTCAAAACTAACATAAAATATTATTGTATCTAATAGCACAATTTATTATGTACTGAAAATCTTACAGGATATTTTTTATTTTTTATGAATTTTTTTTTTTTTTTTTTTTTTACAATTCTCAAGTGCCACACAGTGGTACATGAACAATTAACTCTAATTATATTTTCTTACTTCTTTTTTTTCTCATATAAATAGAAAAAATAAATTTACAACAATTTTTATTGTCATAAATAAATATATATTCAAATTTATTGCTAATATTACTGTATGTATGTTTGATGTGTTGTATTTGTTGTAAATCTTGAAAATAATAAAAATTTAAAAAAAAATATTTTAATAGATAGAGATAAGCTTTAAACAGCAATAATGTTCAGCAAAGTAAGATTTACAAATAAGTCAACATGACCAAAATGGTCAGTTTACCCCTATAGGAGTTATTGCCCTTTAAAGTAAATTTTTAACCATTTTTCGTAAATCTAATATATATTTTACAAAAATCTTCTCATCTAAAACTGCTAAGCCAATTAATCCAAACTTTGCCACAATCATCTTTGGGGTATCAAGTTTAAAAAATGTGTGACGTGACCTGTCAAACCAACCAAGATGGCCGCCAAGGGTCAAAAAAGAACATAGGGATAAAATGCAGTTTTTGGCTTATAACTCAAAAACCAAAGCATAAAGAGCAAATCTGACGGGGAGAATTGTTTATCAGATCAAGATATATCTGCCCTGAAATTTTCAGATGAATAAGACAACCCGTTGTTGGGTTGCTGCCCCTGAATTGGTAATTTTAGGAAAATTTTGCTGTTTTGGGTTATTATCTTGAATATTATTATAGATAGAGATAAACTGTAAACAGCAATAATGTTCAGCAAAGTAAGATTTACAAATAAGTCAACATGACCAAAATGGTCAGTTGAGCCCTTTAGGAGTTATTGCCCTTTAAAGTCAATTTTTAACCATTTTTCGTAAATCTTATATATCTTTTACAAAAATCTTCTTCTCTGAAACTACTGGGCCAAATTAATCCAAACTTGGCCACAATCATCTTTGGGGTATTTAGTTTAAAAAAAATTGTGACGTGATCTGTCATACCAACCAAGATGGCCGACATGGCTAAAAATAGAACATAGGGATAAAATGCAGTTTTTGGCTTATAACTCAAAAACCAAAGCATTAAGAGCAAATCTGACGGGGTAAATTGTTTATCAGGTCAAGATCTATCTTCCCTGAAATTTTCAGATGAATAAGACAACCCGTTGTTGGTTTACTGCTCCTGAATTGGTAATTTTAGGGAAATTTTGCTGTTTTTGGTTAATATCTTGAATATTATTATAGATAGAGATAAACTGTAAACAGCAATAATGAAAAGGTCAGTTTACCCCTTTAGGAGTAATTGCCCTTTAAAGTCAATTTTTAACCATTTTTTGTAAATTTTATTTATCTTTTACAAAAAATCTTTTCCTCTGAAACTGCTGGGCCAAATTAATCTAAACTTTGCCACAATCATCTTTGGGGTATCTTATTTTAAAAAGATTCTGTCAAACCGCCATGGTTAAAAAAAGAACATAGGTTAAAGTGCAGTTTTTGGCTTATAACACAAAAATCAAAGCATGAAGCGCAAATCTGACGGGGTAAAATTGCTTATCAGGTCAAGATCTATCTGCCCTGAAATTTTCAGATGAATCGGACAACCCGTTGTTGTGTGCTGCCCAAGAATTAGTAATTTTCAGGAAATTTTGTCCGTTTTCCATGATTTTCCTGAAAATTATTATAGATAGAGATTAACTGTAACAGCAATAATGTTCAGCAAAGTAAGATTTACAAATAAGTCAACATGACCAAGATGGTCAGTTGACCCCTTAAGTACAAATTGCCCTTTATAGTCAATTTTTAACAGTTTTCATGAATTTGGTAAATTTTGTTAAGTTTTTACAAAATATTTTCCTCTATAACTAAAGGGCCAAGTTTATTACAGATAGAGAAAATTGTAGGTATCAAGAACGATCAGTAAAGTATAATCTACAAACAAATCACCATCACACAATTTTGTCATGAATCCATCTGTTTCTTTTGTTTAATATGCACATACACCAAGGTGAGCGACACAGGCTCTTAAGAGCCTCTAGTTTTTAATGTGATCTTTTGAAAAGAATAATTTTTTCACAAAAAAATGCTTGATTTAGTTGTACTATAGGTGGTTGAATTTTCTCTGACTTGTTTGTTTACAAAAATCTTGAATTTCTGCAGGTATTTTTAAATATATTTTTTTGATTTTAACTTTACTAATTGTAGGAATCGTATTTACTGGTGACGTGACATAAGTTGAAATGGCTGCTGCTCTGGGGACAAACTTAGATGGAAGCTTGTGCGAACAAGATGAATACCATGATGCTCTTTGTCCGGAAGAATTGGAGGAACTTTGGCAGCTAGAGGATACAGGTAAATGTATTGATAATAAAATATATAAATATGCTAATAGACTGTCATCTGTAATGAAAATAATAAACACTGTTACAAGATTTACAAATATTTACTAATTATAACCCATTTCGGCGATTTGCTAGACGAGATTTTAAGCCATGTTTGCAAATCAAGAATTAATAGGAACTTTGGACAAACCATATGGATTCCCCCACCTGGGTATCGGAAAATGTAAAGTGATGCACAAGTCAGTCTGTCACTCATAAATTTGATTACCGGATGATTATTTTAGTATCGCTTGATCAAATTTTTACAAACGTCAGAAACGATAAAAAAAATAAAGGTCAAGTTCGATTTCGATGGTTTTGTCAGTTATTGCTTAAAAGTTTTTTCCTTTTTTTATGGAGCAACTATTTAATTTCAAGGGGTGTGAATTTTTTATGAGTAAGAATTTTTTTTTGAATTTTATGAAGCAATCAATCAAATATGTTTTTCAAAAAATGTTCTGATTTTCTCAAAATGTTCTGATTTTCTCAATTCTTTAAAAGAGGGACGAAAGATACCAAAGGGACAGTCAAACTCGTAAATCTAAAACAAACTGACAACGCCATGGCAAAAAATGAAAAAGACAAACAGAAAAACAATAGTACACATGACACAACATAGAAAACTAAAGAATAAACAACACGAACCCCACCAAAAACTAGGGGTGATCTCAGGTGCTCCGGAAGGGTAAGCAGATCCTGCTCCACATGCGGCATCCGTCGTGTTGCTTATGTGATTACAAATCCGGTAAATAGTCTAATTCGGTAGGTCAAATTCATGAAAAGGAAGGGGATTGTAGTTACGACGTAAGGAACATATCCGATATCATTTGTGAAACGGTTATTCCATAACGGTCAACCAACTCGTGATGGCGTCCGTAAAATTTACGAAGGGATGATTTCAACTTCACCATTTGGAACTCTTGGTTTAATAGCTTCCTTGTGAGCAGTAACCCTCTATCAAGAAAATCATGATAGGAAATGCAAGCACGGGAATATCGTATCATTTGGGAGATATATACCCCGTATGCAGGTGCTGCTGGAATGTTGCTACTTAGAAATGGAAAGTTCACAATTGGAAAGCTGAAATCATCTCTTTTGTCGTAAAGTTTTGTCTTCAACCGACCCTCATTTTCAATTTCTAGATGTAAGTCAAGATATGAAGCCGACTTAACTGTATCTGTAGTATCCTTTATCTCCAATTCGATGGGGTAGAATTTTTTAGTGAAAGAACGTCATCTATATAGCGGAAAGTAGAGTTAAAGGATATTGCTAACTTCTTATCTTTCTTCCTAAGAAGTTCCTGCATGAAGTCAGCCTCATAATAATAAAGAAACAAGTCAGCAAGGAGAGGGGCACAGTTTGTTCCCATTGGGTTCCCATTTAAGGTGTTAAATTTTATGGTTAAATGTCAATTGAACCTCTTAGTTAGAGATCGGTTACGAATGAACTAGGCGTGGTGAGCTAGTAAAAGAGGGGATGTCAAACTTTATCTTGAAAACTAGATTAAGACTACCATCGATCAAATGTAAAGAAAATATTTCAGAAATTCTAGACATAGCTGGTGAAATAGGAGGTGATTGGATGATTATAGGAATACAACTCGGCTACACCAGAGTTATGCTTAGTCATTTGGAAGAAGTTTACCCAAGACAACCAAAATGGAGGAACTTTATGATGATTGCTGAATGGTGTGATGTTGTATCACATCTTGGTTTGAATGTTAAACAATACCTTGCCAAGTGTTTAGCGGGCGCAGGACATGCCGACATTGCAGATGCTCTTGGTACTGACTACAACAGTAAGTAAAATAATATATACACAGCAATCACCAACACATTGGACAGCGCACCAAACCTTGCCATGCAACCACAAAAAAATCCCAGACATACAAGCAAGGAACACTAACAACGAATAATATATTTAAGTTAACCAAACGTCTTTCTTTTAAGAAATGTTGAAGTTGGTTTGCGCATTTGATTTCGTTGTTATATACTAAAATCTACACTTTTTGACTGGGGTGGGGGGAATACAACTAGAGGCTCTAAAGAGCACGTGTCGCTCACCTTGGTCTATGTGCATATTAAACATAGGACACAGATAGATTCATGACAAAATTATGTTTTGGTGATAGTGACGTGTTTGTAGATCTTACTTTATTGAACATTCTTGCTACTTACAATTTTCTATAATAAACTTGGCCCTTTACATACAAAGGAAAATAATTTTGAACTAGTTTGAATCTCGGTCTATTTCTGTAATTTATTCTTACATACTTTTGATTTTTTAACTCTGTATGCGTACATTGCCTATGAAAAAAATTTAAAATTGTTTGTATGCACATTGAACATCAAATTTATGTGACGTATATAATTTTTCTAACGTCAGACACTCAAATCAATCCATGTGTTCTTAGACAGTAGATGTTATTGTGTCCTGTTAAATTGTTCCCTTTAAAAAGTTTTGGATTCTCATATATTCTATGTATAATTTTTGGACTAGTTTGAATCTCGGTCTATTTCTGTAATTTATTCTTACATACTTTTGATTTTTTAACCCTGTATGCGTACATTGCCTATGTAAATTTTAAAATTGTTTGTATGCACATTGAACGACAAATTTATGTGACGTATATAATTTTTCTGACGTCGGACACTCAAGTAGATCCATGTGTTCGTGGATAGGTTTTTGTGTCCTGTTAAATTGTTCCTTTTAAAAGTTTTGGATTCTCATAAATTCTATGTATAACTTTTGGACTAGTTTGATTTCTGTAATTTATTCTTACATACTTTTGATTTTTTAACCCTGTCTGCGCTCATTGCCTATGTAAAATTTAAAATTGTTTATAATCCAGGTACTTTGGATAACTATTGTATGCACATTGAACGACAAATTTATGTGACGTATATAATTTTTCTGACGTCAGACACTCAAATCAATCCATGTGTTCGTAGATAGTAGATGTTGTTGTGTCCTGTTAAATTGTTATACGATGATGACTGATGTTCCCATATTTTGACTATTTTATTGATTGTGACTGTTTATTTAACGCATCATGTAAATGTAACGGAATTTGATGAGACTGTTATTAAAGTGAGAGGGTTAGCGCTATAGAACCAGGTTTAATCCACCATTTTCTACATTTGAAAATGCCTGTACCAAGTCAGGAATATGACAGTTCTTGTCCATTCGTTTTTGATGCGTTTTGTTTTTTGATTTTGCAATGTGATTATGGACTTTCCAAATTGATTTTCCTCTGAGTTCAGTATTTTTGTGATTTTACTTTTTCCTTAAGGGATCAACTGACCAGTTTGTTCATTTGACTTATTTTTAGATCTTACTTAGCTGAACATTATTGCTGTTTACAGTTTATCTCTTTCTATACTAGTATTCAAGATAATAACCAAAAAACGACAAAATTTCTTTAAAATTACAAATTGTTGCAGCAACCCAACAACCAGTTGTCAAATTCATTTAGATAGATAGATATTGACTTGATAAACAATTTAACCCCTCTCAGATTTGATCTTTTAAAAATGATTTGGTTTCAGAGTTATAAGCCCAAATCTACATTTGACCCCTATGTTCTATTTTTAACCATGACAGCCATCTGGGTTGGTTGGCCGGGTCACCGGACACATTTGTCAAACTATATACCCTAATAATAATTGTGGCTAAGTTTGGTTAAGTTTTGCCAAGTAGTTTTAGAGGAGAAGATTTTTGTAAAAGATTAAAAAAAAATTATGAAAAATTGTTTAAAAAAAATACTATAAAGGGCATGCGCAATAACTCCTTAAGGGGTCAATTAACCATTTAGTTCGTGTTAACTTATTTTTAGATGTTACTTTGTTGAACATTATTGCTGTTTCCAGTTTATCTCTATCTATAATAATATTCAAGATAATTACAAACAAGAGGCTCTCAAGAGCCTGTGTCGCTCACCTTAGTGTATGTGCATATTAAACAATGGACACAGATAAATCCATAACACAATTGTGTTTTGGTCATGGTGATGTGTTTGTAGATCTTACTTTACTGAATATTCTTGGTTACAATTATCTCTATCTATAATGAACTTGCCCAGTAATTACAGTGGAAAATATTTTCTAAAAATTTACAAAAATCTATGAAAAATGTTAAAAATTGAATATAAAGGGCAATAACTCCTTAAGGGGTCAATTTACAATTTTGGTCTAGTTGACTTATTTGTAGATTTTATTATGCTGAATATAGATAGAGATAAACTGTACACAGCAATAATGTACAGCAAAGTAGGACCTAAAAATAAGTCAACATGACCAAAATGGTCAATTGACCACCTAAGGAGTTATTGTCCTTTATAGTCATTTTTTAACAATTTTCATAAAATTTGTAAATTTTTACTAACATTTTACACTGAAACTACTTGGCCAAGTTCATTATAGAGACTCAGAGATAATTGTAAGCAGCAAGAATGTTCAGTGAAGTAAGATGTACAAACACATCACCATCACCAAAACACAATTTTGTCATGAATCCATCTGCGTCCTTTGTTTAATATTCACATAGACCAAGGTGAGCGACACAGCCTCTAGTTTAAACAAGATACTCCAATAATGATTGTGGCCAAGTTTAGTTAAATATGGACCAGTAGTTTCAGAGGAGAAATTTGTAAAAGTTAACGACGACGGCATAGGTACAGTTTCCAATTTGTTAGCCGGCATGACGTAAAAACAGCGAATCAAAGAATTCAACTTTATTTATAACTAATATAGGTAAATGTTGTTGATTAAAACTAACACCATTCCAAGTACAAAGCTTTTACCAATTTGTATTGAACTTCAAAGAAATATCGATAATCTTAATGACGCCTTTGCATAAGGAATGTTGTAATCTAGCATTTACATATGGTATGTATTTTCAATTGACTATTAATCAAATAATATTTTTGTACTTTTCAGTTGTAGGGAATTCATTAGAGGATATTTCCAAGCATGTTAAACATATATCGTTCGACAAGCCAATACCTAAGGTTTTGGGTATCATTGGTAAGACTTCACATTTTCTTATTTTAATTTTGAAAACCAGTTACCTTTATAATAATCGAAACAAGTTACAAAATGTAACGCTTTCAAATAAAGGAAAATTATATCATATTAACCTTATACACTTCTTGATAAATTTCCAATTGCGATTAATGTAGATTTTAAACGTGTGCCTGTGTATTTGTTTCCTTCAAACCAATGTCTTCCAAATTCAATCCAATCAAAATTTTTAAAACATTAACATTGGACCAAGTTATAGCTTGTAGTGATTTTGATTCCCGTATAATATTGCGTGTGGAACGACGTACAACTTTAGATAAGCTTTGAATTTTTAAGGATTCTGACTCATTTCCAATCTTAGTATAAATCTGTTGTGTCTGTTTTGTTCACGCATCGTTGTAAATATAACGGAATGTGATGCGACTGTCATACAAGTGAGAGGTTTAGCGCTATAAAACCAGGTTCAATCCACCCTTTTTAACATTTGAAAATGCCTGTAACAAGAAAAATACTAGTTGACCCCATAACTAAATTATTTAACCTAATCTTCAAAGAAGAAACATTTAGTTGTCGCTTTTGAATTGTTTTACATTGTCCCTTCGGGGCCTCTTATAACTGACTATGCGTTATGTGATTTGTTCATTGTTGAAGGCCGTACGGTGACATATAGTTGTTAATTTTTGTGTCATTTTGGTCTCTTGTGGAGAGTTGTCTCATTGGCAATCATACCACATCTTCTTTTTTATATTTCCTAAGGTGTGGAATGAAAGTTTCATTTCTTTAATACACAAAAAGGGCAATGAGTTGGACCCTTCAAACTACAGGGGAATTTCTATAACCTCTAACCTGGGAACATTATTTAATACAGTTATTTATATGAGAATTACAAACTTTGAATGAACACAACATTATTAGTGAACACAAATTGGATTTAAAGAAAAATCTCGTACATTATAAAATTGAGAATGGAAATGGGGAATGTGTCAAAGAGACAACAACCCGACCAAATAAAAAAAACAACAGCAGATGGTCACCAACAGGTCTTCAATGTAGCGAGAAATTCCCGCACCCGGAGGCGTCCTTCAGCTGGCCCCTTAGATCACATCTTCACTTTAAAATCTATAATAGAACCAAAGAAAAATAAGAATCATAAGGTGTTTGCTGACTTTGTTGATCTCAGGAAAGCATTTTTTGGCCTTTGATACAGTTTGGAGAAATGGATTAATTTATACCCTTTTGGAACTTATTTGAATTACCCTGTAAACCTTTTAATATAATGCATTCCGTGTAGTGAAGTATGGTGAATATGCACACAACATATGGATTCAGATCCCTTTGAACACTTGCAGTTTGAATTATACGTGTTGTTTATTCTTTGGTTTTCTATGTTGTGTCATGTGTACTATTGTTTGTCTGGTTTTTTTTCATTTTTAGCCATGGCGTTGTCAGTTTGTTTTAGATTTATGAGTTTGACTGTCGCTTTGGTATCTTTCGTCCCTCTTTTAAATTTATTAAAGATATTCTAGGAATAGCATCAAATGCTGCATGTTTAGTTGAGCTGAATAGATTGCCTTAATATACCAGAATAGAATCTTCATCAATAAAATTTTGGATTTATATACTAGAGTCAAATAATTCTCTTGCCCTAAAAATATGCAAAGCAAATGGAAAAACCAACTCTTAAATAATAAATATGAAAAATAGTATTTCAATTTATCTGTTTCCTATTGATATAAAAAGTAAAAACACAAAAAGACTGAACTCCGAGAAAAATCCAAAAGGGAAAGTCCAAAATCAAAAGGCAAAATCAAAAGTCCAAACACATCAAACAAATGATAACAACTGTCATATTCCCAACTTGGTAGAGGCATTTTCTAATGTAGAAAATGGTGGATTGGACCTGGTTTTATAGCTATCTAAATATCTCACTTCTATGACAGTCGCATCAAATTCCATTACATTGCCAACGATGCATGAGCAAAACAAACATACTCAAAGAGTAAAAATGTCAAAAATAGGGGTACAGCAGTCAATATTGTGTTATAATCTTAATATCACTATAAAAACAACAAATGTAACGAAGAAGCACAAAAAGGCATACATCAAATCAAAATATATTTAAAACCCATTCAAGAGAGAATCAATGATATAGCCTCTCAGAAGCAAGGGACTGACATCAATCAAATTAAAAAAATAAACTTTTTAATATATCAATTCTAAATAATAATTCCCCAACAATATTAAAAATTTTGTCAACTATTTGAATGAATGCTTGTTGGTGAGAAACTCATTAGTAAAAGGTACTTGATTTTTTTCTAATAATTTACATGCTTTTTTTTATATTTTCTGATAATTATCCACTGTCACTCCTTCATTGTATATTATATGTTATTTAGGTCTCAGACAGGGTATATACTGTGACATTCCCGGCTTAGAGTTTATATCCCCTGAGCCGAAGGCGAAGTGGATATCAGCACTAAGCCGGGAATGTCACAGTATATACCCTGTCTGAGACCTGAATTACTGTAAATTCAGAAATTATTGCGTGCACTTATTATTGCGATTTTGTCATTTTAAACTTGAATGCGATTTTAATTTTTACGATTTTGAGAAAAGTCATGCTTAATTCAGGTAAAATATTACAAAATGCGAGTTTTAATTATTGCGTTTAAAACTCTGTCGCATTATTCGCAATAATAAAAACCAACCTGATATGTTCGGCATACGTGAAGGATTTTCTAATTTGCTGTGAACATAATTTTATCGTGTATGTAATAATTTGTAATAACACTTTTAACATTAAATTCAAGTATCAAAAGCGTTAATTGCGTGATTTGTATCAAAAATGTATTATTGATTGAAGCACGTCATTATTTTCCCTCTGTGAGCCTCTGACAGTCTGATAGCTTTTGACTACGTCACATAGTAACCGGTGTTATGATGACGTTTTTGAGGTTCCAATTGGGGATAAAAACGTCGTATATACCCCGGCAGTTTCCTGAATATATACTGACATCTCTGTGTTGTTATCCAATCACTAACCTCGACACATTTGTAATCCGTAATATATGTTATTGTAGTTTGTCTTTAATTTGTTGCCATAACCTTTCATTGTTAATGCGTTAGTGCCAATAAAGTTATCTTATATGCTCCGTCAAAATATGAAATAAGATTTTTTGCTAAAATCTGCCAAATCTCCGCAATAAAGCAAATATAATGATAACATCGTACAATAGCTCTAGTACAAAAGGACACGTTTTAGCTCACCTGGCCCTGCCGGCCAAGTGAGCTTTTCTCATCACTTGGCGTCCTCGTCGTTGTCGTCATCGTCGTCGACACCATCAATCAGCGCATATTCAACATCATGCAATGAATTTAGTGTAAAGATGTCATTAAAAGTCAGAGAAAAACATTACTTTGTGCAATGCCATGATACGGGTATCGATGATTATAGATTCCCGAAATTGTATATGTATATAACAATAAATTTTTACTTTGCTTTTAATTTACTGATAACAAAACAGCATTTCCGTGAAATAGAGGATGTGCTATCCCGTTTGAAATACGTTTTCTACTGGTACAACCAAACTTCAAAACAAAAATCTTTATATCTATGGAAAAAAAAACAGTAAAGTTTTTATTTAATTTATGGTAACGAAATCCATGGCTCAATAATTCAATAATTTACCAGTCATACATAAGTTACGTTCGTTAAAATAAAAAAAAAACGTCACAATAGCTGATACGGGCATAGCAAACGAGCTGTGAAATGTAAACACTGTAAGGTGGTGCCACGGATATGGACATAAAAGAACGAAAATATCAGTAGTACCAAATATAGCATTTTGTCGGGCATAATATCATCAAGTATCAATCTGTACAAAAAATCCTAACAAACAAAAAAACATTACGGGATTAGCAACACTGATGGCCCTAATTTAACCAAACGTAGCCACGCTCAGCATTAGAGTATCCAGTTTTAAAGATGTGTCCTATGACCACGCTTGTAAACCAGATTTCAGAAATTAAAAAGATTTTTTCTACAAAATGTTTTTTTAGGGGTTAATATTCAACAGCATATATAGTGTATTGCTCAATAGCAAAAATCTAAATACATATTAAGTTCATTAGATCTCATTCATTCTGTGTCAGAAACCAATGATGTGGCAACTACTTAATCACAATCCAAATTCAGAGCTGTATCAAGCTTGAATGTTGTGTCCATATTTGCCCCCAAATGTTAAGGGTTCGACCACTGCGGTTGTATAAAGTTGCGCCCTGCGGAGCATCTGGTTGGTTATCATATTACATATTCTTAAAGATAGTCAGAGATTATTTATGTACAGCAATAATGTTGAGGAAATTACGATCTACTATTGTCCATTGACCTCTTCAGGAGTTATGACCCTTTAAAGTCTTCTCTCTGAACTTTATTGTAATCTTTTACAAAAATCTTCTCCACTAAATCTACTTGGCCAAATTGAAATAAACTTAGTCACAATTTTGAATAGGATATACATTGATTGAAAATATATCCGATGACTCTCTTATCGAATCAACATGGCCGCAATGACTAAAAATAGAACAAAGGGGTAATTCACTATGAAAATTTATGGTCACAACTTGGAAAACTTATTTAAATAATGATAAGGGGTCTTCAGTATTTATCGTAAGACTACAATGGGATGACGTGCTTTTAATTTAACTTCTTAGACAAATTAAACCTCAATCTTTATTAGGGTGTTTAATACTATTAATTATGATATAACCTTATTTTACATGATTTCCAAACCAACTGTAGATACAGATGAGCCACACAGGCTCTTAGAAGCTTCTAGTTTTATTTACTCATTTTGTATTTTTTCTTAATAGATATGACTGTAATTGAAAAGTCTTTAGGAAAAGCATCCCAAGCACGGTTTGAACTTAGACTAAGTGGACCATTGGAAAATCAGGAACATATCAGAGCAATTGAGTGGCAAGAACAGTCAGGTATTTAATAAAAACAAATGTTACCTCGCTAGTACTAAAATCCATGAGGTTCCATTTTATAACACACCATGTATTAGTTTTAATGACTGTCATTGTGTTACAACTGCACAATTACCTATTTTTTAACTGAATATTTACAAACAAAATGTTTTTTGATTTTACCCCGACCTCAATTAAAATAAAATGCTGTATATAATATCTTTATCGGAACCAACTTGACTTAATCTATCCTTTCCTCATATATGTGTTATACGATACGTCGATTCGGATACTCCAGCAAATACTTGATTAATGCAAATTCTCTATTATGTGTTACTGCTATCAACCTATCGACGTAATCTCTGGGCTACCAATCGGTTGCAATTTAAAGGTCTTTTTATATATATATATTCAATTCAATTCAAAGCTTTATTTATAGTCGGCATGTTACATAACAAATAAACATAAGCTCTCTGAGCTTTTGTAACCGACAAATACATACATTTACATAATAATCATATACAATACAAATATTAAAACATAAAAGACATAGAATATACATTCCATACACATTAAGGCTGCACTATTTTAATATTATAATTATACTAAACACATACATAAGCATAAACACTAAAAGCAAACATAAAAAGTAAAGCACAGCATTCACAAATTATAAAAGGCTAAGCAAACAGTCTCAAAATACAGCACTATTATGTTTCAAGCTGTAACATAAAATAAATAAAATTAGGAACATGCATTGCAATGGCATGAGTTGCCATTCCATGGGTTTATTAGACTCTTGTATTGGGTAAAAGATGTTTCAGTTCTAAAGTGGTTTGGCAACTCATTCCATAGTTGGCAGTAGAATATTTGAAAGATTTCGAGCCATACCTTGTTGTTTTTAGGTCACACCATCACACCTCCTGTAAGTTTATCTGGCATATTTCTTTCGTTCATCTATTTTTTAGCATTAAATCACTCAACGAAATTGTTGACCCTTGTTTAACTTTCAATATGGAAATCATTTTCTTTAAATAATTGACTACAGAAATCCTAGAACATACATATGCGTAACTCATCTCCAGGTATGGGGGTTACATTTTGAAGTTCATATCAATACGAATTCCCCCGATGTCGAAGTATTCACTTGTAAATACATCAGCTATATGTTTGAACTTATTACTAATAGTATGACGAACTTTTCCAAAATAAATTCTTTTAAGTTATAACGAGATATTATTTCAAATTCACCTTTTATTAATACTTAAAACGAAAACAAAAAATTGTATTTCAGATTGTTGTCTAATTCGTAGCTAATGTCCACATCCATATATTTCCAGCTTAGACATCTATTACTGGCATATAGCAAATATAGTTATAACACACGGTGAAATTATTTTGTTCTCTATTTATCTTTTCAGATGAAGTCGTAGATACTGAAGATGTTTGGTCAATGGAAGACATGAAAGTTGCTCTTCCAAATACATCTTTTGATGAAAGAGAAACAGCTTTATCAAAATTATTGTTAGATTTATCACTCAATCAGTATTATCCTGCAAAGATAGTTATGTCTGACATTCAGGAAATAAAACATAAACAAGAGCTTGATGAAAAAAATTTGCCGTGGAGTCTTCTGAACAAAATTGTAATGCTCAATTACAATGCACGGGAGGAAGATCTTAACAGTTTATTTAAAAAGGCAATATCCAAGAATTATGACGATTATGACGATTCTGATACAGACTCGGACGACGGCCTATTTGAGGACAGAACAATCAACTATATAAATCCAATGGATCTTTTTTATGCAACATATCTGTGTTGTCATCCCATACTCAAACAAGATATTATTTCAAAGATGTATGACTGTAAACTTGCTATTCCGTTCATTTATACAGATTATAATCAACAAGTGACCCTGTCACAATGGGCTTTACGGAAAATTTTGATTGATAAACGTTTAGATGACAAAATCTTACAAATCGATCCTTTGCAACATGACATTAAAATTGTTTCATTTTTAAGAATAGGATCATTAAGCATGTCGAAGTCAAAAATCATAAATGAAATCCTTCATGATAAGTACCATCCAACTTTTTTTAACAGAGATTGTCATTTAGGAACAACTTCTCGTAAGGTAGCAGATGGTATTGTTGAGGCATCCTGGTTTATTCCATCTGGGCGAGAAACTGATATTTTCAATGATATCATTATGGTTTTGAATTTAAGAGGTGACAGCATGCACTACAGTAAGATCAGCGAAATTGTATTCAAACTATCTCAGGCAGTAGTTGTCCATATTGATGTTGAACAATTATCATCAACACATGTGAGAGATGCCTTAATGGCTGTTCATAATTATAACATTCCAGTCATATATGCCCTCGAAGCAAATAACATGTCTGGTAAAAATCCTGCTGACATCTGGAAGTCATATAAAGCTAGTATAAAAAATTATAAAACACAGATCAAAGTTCTAAACTTAAAAACATTCAAACAAACTAAGAGTTCATCAGATATTACAAAGGAAATGAGATGCTTTATCATTGATTCCTTACAGAATAAAAGCCCTCTTAAATTGATTAACCTTACCAAAAAAATAAGTTTTACAGATGAAAAACTGATTGGTGAATGTCGTCTAAGCAAGCGACTGGCAGGTGTTGTTATGAAAGAAATTGCAAACTTAGAACCTACAGAAAAAGCAAGTATACTTCCGCTTCAAGGTCGCCCATGGTCTTCCTGGTGCTCTGACCTGAAGAAAATGTTTAAATCAATGTCGGACGTTGAGCAAGATCATCTGAAATCTAGCATGGATTTGGTGAGGACAGAACAAGTACATAATCTGGATCATCTCCATAAATTTATGGCATTATTTATTCATTACTTAGATTTTGAGTCCAATGAGAATATGGAAAAAACTGTTTTTTTCTTAAACTGGATTAAGATATATTTAGATGAAAAGAGTAGACGTGTTGTACCTCATCTTATATCTAAGTATCAGCAATGTTGCCTATGCCTTCGAACTGCCGTTGAAAATCACAGAATCAATGAAGTGGAGAATCTCAGGATGTTAGTTGATAAGGCAGAACAGGGTTTGGTTGAGGCTACTTTTGGTCTAGAGCATTTGATAAGAGAATTGGGACAGATTTATGAAGCTGTTAAGATTAAATCTGCCTATACTAACTCATCAGTTGAAAAATTTCCTGAATTAGTAAGCAAACTCATTCAGTGTGGTTATCCTCTGGAAATAATGAATGGAGATACTGCTTCTGTTCCTTTACTGTGGGTTGAATCGGTCATGGGGCAGCTTCAAAAAGATTTAGGAGATAGAAAACTTTTAGTGATTTCAGTTTTGGGTATTCAAAGTTCTGGAAAGTCTACTTTACTTAACGTGATGTTCGGAGTACAGTTTGCAGTCAGTGCTGGACGTTGTACAAAGGGTGTTTTTGCGCAACTTGTAAAGGTACAAGAGGGAACGTTGCCTTATGATTATGTTCTCATAATAGACACTGAAGGCCTGAGAGCACCGGAATTAGGAGATCAAAAACAAACCCATGATAATGAATTAGCTACATTTGTTCTTGGTTTGGGCAATATCACAATTATCAATATCAAAGGCGAAAATACGCAAGAAATGGAAGATGTTCTTCAGATTGCTGTTCATGCATTTTTGCGATTAAAAATGGCAAATAGTAATATAGACATGAAACGAACGTGCATATTTGTACATCAGAATGTGCCTGCAGTCGACGCTGCTACAAAAATGATTCATGCTCGACAGAAAATGATGGACAAGTTAGACAAACTAACTTGTGAAGCAGCGAAACAGGAAGGTATTGCGGATATTAATTCCTTTAGTCAAGTTATCGAAGTAAATCATGATACACACATGTGGTACTTTTCGGATCTGTGGTCCGGTGACCCCCCAATGGCTCCTATTAATGTAGGTTATAGTAGAAATGTACAAGATGTCAAGCGACAGTTATTGTTTGATTTTGGTAGAAAGAGAAAAACATTTTTGACCATATCCGAAACAACAACTCAAATGAAAGACTTGTGGTATGGTATTTTATCAGACAATTTTGTATTCAGTTTCCGAAATAGTCTCGAAGTAAAAGCATATCATACAATGGATGAAAAATTTCATAAGCTTATGTGGGATATAGAATTGGAAATGCATCGTTTTGTGCAGAAAAAAGCAAATTTTCAAATTGTACGATGTGCAAATAACGAAATGTTAGAAAAGGAGACCAACACACTCTTAAATACCTTGAATTCAATTCTTCACCAACAATTGCAAGAAAAAACTAATTTGTGGAATAAGTTTATTGAAAATTGTCCTCTTCAAGAAATAATGGAACAATGGAGACAAAATAGAATTTTACATTTAACAGAAAATGTGAATGACCTTGTTCGAACTGGTGAAAAAAAAATACGTAAACTAAAAGCCCAACAAGCTGCAAACCTAGTCAGTATAGAGAAAAGATCAGTCCATGAATTGGAACTACGACTCAAAGCAGAAGCTTTGGCAAATCAATTTAAAGAAAAATCGCTTTCGGATGGAGAACTAGAAAAAATATTTAATGTTTTTTGGGATAAAAGCATCAGTGGAGCGGAACACTCAAATACCCCTGATAAGCGTTCGGTGGCAGATGAGATAGAAAAAGTGTTATTCGACCTTTTTAAAAGTGATACGAGTCTTTTAAAGAAGAAAACGAAAAGAAAAGCAAAGGTTGTATATACTAAAATGAACATGCTTGAAAACTCGATTTCTCCTAATGAACTGAAAGATAAAGATATAAGCATATCACAAGCTTGGTACAAAAATATCTTAAATTTTAAAGTAAAAAAAGAGCAGTGCAAAGAGCATGCATCAAATATTATCAACATGATACTAGGGAAAATCGATAACTTCTTAGAAAGCGTAATATATGAAGACAGTCCATTTGAAAGCACCCATGCTAAAGAGGTATTCATGATATTCATTGAAAGCATTAAATCTCATAATGCTGGAATTGATGATACACATAGCTTTACATTTACTGCAGCATTACGTATCAAATTGGCAGTTCATGTAACACGATATATAACTATTGTTTTCACAAATATGGATAAAAGATACGAGGCAAACCACAACATTATCGCACAGATAGAGGACTATAAAACTTCTATTTGGCATTATTTTAGAGGTGTGTACAAAAACATTCAAGATGATATTACAACAGCAAACATGATAACCCGCCAACTTGAAATAATTGTAAAAAGTGAAATTCAAGAGAATCTACCCTTACAAGTTGTAGACACCATTGTCACTGAACATTTTTTTACAAAACATAGCTTAATACTCGCAGTGATGGAAGATCTTACGAAAAGAGACGATTTTCAAAGTTTTTACCGTTACATTAATGACGCCGAAAACTTTACTTTGAAATGGGTAACAAAATTTACCAATGATCGTATGTTTGAAACCAGCGGTAAATCAAGTAGTAGGTACATGGTTATTGTACGAACATTAATTGATGTTTATTTAAAAGAAATAAAGCAAAGCGCGGATACTGCAACGTTTGTTTCTAAAAACCACAACCCAAACAAGTGGTCATTTCCGAAGCACGTTATTTGGAAAAAAACATTTGAGCATAATCTCTCTAAATACCTTCCTATTCCACTGACTGCTTTTTCTTTTCTTGAAAATCAGACGGGTGTGGATTTTCAAAATCTTCATAAATGTTTAGTCAATCAGCTAAAGGATATTAGATGTAACCTTCTGCGGGAATTTCGTGACGAGTCACAACATCATGTTATTTGGAAAGGCGAAAATCCTTGTAAAACCATTTTTGATAAGTTGTGGGGATGCAATGAAAGATGCCCATTCTGCAAAGAGGTTTGTGAAAAGACTAAAAGACATATATTTGAGAATCATTCTTGTATTCAACATAGGGTACCAGGTATTGTTGGTGTTCGAAGACGTGAATCAAAAATAATGTCATGGGAGTCTTGTAATTATAAAGTGCACTCAAATCATACATTCAGATGTGATGTTGTCGATAAACGTTGTCAGAAATATGGCGAATGCAAAGGAAAAGGTGCAGAAGGGGCATCACATTTTTACAGAGACTATAAAAGGCTTATTCCTAATTGGAAAATTGAACCGTCTTCTTTGATGGATTCGTCTGCATACTGGATGTGGTTTGTTTATACATACCGTGCCGAACTGTCCGTATCATACAACTATATAGTTCCAGCAAATATTTTGAAATGGGGACGTATTACTAAAACAATGGCTATCGAATCTCTTAAAACACCAGCATTTATGCTACTTTAATAGAGTTAGATCGTCAGTGAAGTGAGGCAGCCAATGGGATATTACCATTCAAATGCTAATGCAAATTATTATATTGATTATTGTTTTACTGATCTGTTGTTGGTTGCTTACTTTTCTAGCATGTAACTTTTTCTCCTCTTAAACTAATGAATATAAATGGAACGCAAATTAGCAATAAATGTACTATACAGAATTTGTAATTTTGGTGCCAATCGATTAGTGAACGTTGCCGAGACTAATAATGTGTTTAAGGTGGCTGTGATAATGGACTATCTATCTATCGATTGTGGAAACCTCTGCAGACTTTTCCATATGACCAACACAAATCTTTGAGAAAAATGTCATTCGTCATTTTCTAATTCATATGATGTATTTCATGAAGGAATTGTTGTTGTGAATTCATGTGCTGAAAGACTGACAATAAAAACACTGATTGAATGGGATTAATGTTAATTATGTCCTGCCACAGATCATCTCGTTTGTCTTGTAAAAGATTACAGGATACCAGTAGTAGGTAAATGTCCATCTTAATATCATACTGCAGAACATAAGTCAATAACATATTTGGCGGAAGTCCTTGTACAATTTCACACAAAAACCTGCGAGATATTTCTAACATTGTAAGTTCTGTTTGAGCCAAATTGTTCCATAATTCACAAGCTTTGCTGTTACATATTTGAAGTATAATCTTTGAACACGTCAAATGTTTAAAATTGATGGATGAATTCAAGATTGTAGAGCTGAAGCACACATTCTATGTCTGGTTCATTGATCTAACTCTTCAGTTCAGAAGAATGCCGACATGTTTGGCAGACGTCATGTGCGGTATGATGTCATTATTTATATAATTATTAATTTCATAATATAAATTTACAATATATGTTTGTCATCGTTTTTACCTTTATAAGAATGATTTTTTGTGGATTGAATCAGTCATTCAAATTATTTTCCTTTGTTTTATACAATCAATATTGACATTATTTTCCTTAATACAACTTTACACATACAATTCACATGTTATCGAACTCTAGCTGAGGGGTTAAATTGATGTTCACATGAATGCGGATTCAATGCAAGTTTATAATTCACTACCAATATTTCTTAGCTTAAATTGGCAAAATTGAATCATACTGGCTGCTAAAAGCAAATAATTATTTCACTATTTCACTTTCATTAATGATTGATCAAAAACAATTATATATTAGATTTTTTATACAGCTTCTAGCTAGTGTCCCTTTAAATTTAGCCAAGTACATTCATTTTCCAATTTCAAATTTTATAATTAGTGGTATCGACTTCAAATGGAAAGGTGGTCTTTTTTTACCTAGTCTATGTTTCTTCAGATTGTCAGTCCGTTTAATTTCGTCCAAGTTTTTCCAGGCAAACCCTTCTTAAAATAAACAGATATTCATAAAATATGTATTCGTTTTTGTATGGTTTGAAAGAAACAAAGCGCTTTTTCTCTGTAGATATGATATAAACCAAATGTTATGGTCACCTTACAGGCATGTTGTCGCTGGAATGTACTGTTATCAAAGGTACCAGGATTATAATTTAGGATGCCAGACGCCTGATTCGTCTACATAAGACTCATCAGTGACGCTCATATCAAAATATTTATAAAGCCAAACAAGTATAAAATTGAAGAGCATTGAGGATCCAAAATTCCAAAAAGATGTGCCAAATATGGCTAAGGAAATCTATGCCTGGGATAAGAAAATAATGTTTTTTCGAAAAAAAGTTTTGTAAACAGTAAATTTATAAAAATGAACACATTTATATTGATATTCTTGTTAACACTGAAGTGTTGCCTACTGGGCTGATGATACCCTCAGGGAGAAAACGTCCACTAGCAGCAGGTAGCTTCAGCTGTAGTCCAGTCGATCTAGCATAAATTTGATCCTAACCTTGAAGTAATTGCAACAGAAGATTTTGAGTTTTAATCTTTAGCATTATACCCCAAATATACACAGAAAAAAGTTCAACAAAATCTAACTTAATCAAAGAGCTGATAGCTCTGAAGTGGAAGAAGGTGAATAAAAAGTAACTTGAATTACCATAAAAGCAGCCCCACTTACCCAGGCTGCTTTGTTCCATTATTGTTAAAATGTATTTTTTTCTTCAAACAAGAAAAGGTCATAAGTACATGGATTTCCCATCCGTACAATCATTTTCTATGTTCAGTTGACTATGAAAATTAGGTTAAATCTTTAATTTGGCAGTAAAATTTAGAAGATCATATCAAGAGGAACACATGTGTACTAAGTTTCAAGTTGATTGGATTTCAACTTCATCAAAAACTACCTCGACCTTAAACTTTATAACCAGAAGCAGGACGGACGGACAGACTAGAAAACATATTGCCCATAAATGGAGCATAAAAATAGTAAGACTTGTTACATACCCGCCAACTTTTGAAAGTTCCCATATGGGTTTTTACCGCACAACAACAATTTTAAAGGTTACAATTTTTAGCGACGTATTTTGCAAGATCTGGATTGTCTAGAAAAAGTGTCATATTTGTACGATGAACTTACATGCCTTTTCCTTAAGTCTGTTTGCATGATTCTAGTTATATATTAAATCAGTAGAAAAAATATACATGAAGCTAGCAGACCAGGGTTTATTTTCCAGATTAAGAATATTAGATGCTTGTTGAAATTTCCAATTTTGAATAATGCACAAAGATGGACCTTTAACATGTTGGGAACAACACTCCAAATGAGGGTAACTAACTGGAAGATCATCACAACCCACTGTAAAAAATGAGCACAAAAAAAGTCATTTATATTCATATTATTTGATGAAACTTTTCCCCAAGAACTATGCATCTATTAAGTACTGAATGGTCAAAACATCATGTTTTTTATCGACATAAATTTTGTCGTAAATGTAACCAAATGATGTAGAAATTGTGTTTTTTCTTCAAATTTCCATCAAATTGTGATGTTTATAGTTCCCTTATTGCCTCTCTATTTGAATAAAATAAAATAATAAGAAGAATCTGTTTCTTGTTTTGTTTTGTTTTTGACAAATGATTGTTCACTGCTTGCAAATGAATCATTATATTTATATATCTTATCTGTATATATTTTTGTTCATGTCTCCATCTCCTTATCATTTGTAAATGTTTAGACAAATAAGAAAGAAATAAGCTCCACATGTATATTTGCAACATCGTAAATTAATTAAAAAAATAACATACACTAGCACTAGTACTGCATGGATTTTAAGCATTATGAAAGTCATATTTGTAGAAAGCTTAAAAAGACTTAAAAACAGTGTAAAATGTTTTGCTATTTCTTAGCTTACACATTAAAATCTAATATATACTAACATTTACAAATTTAAATTTCAAGATTTTACTAGGAATTCATCTAACTACTAGACCTTTTATTAGTCTAGTTGCACATAATGTATGTTAACTTCTAATCAGACAGAAACAAATTTATCATATAAACTTCAATGTAATCCTTGAAAGGAGGTCTAGATTGCTAAAATAATTTATAAATTTTAATTTTTTTATTTGTCCAAAATCATTTAAATTCATTTAATCAACATCATTTTATGATTATTTGATTAAAATATTAATCATTTATATTCTTTTTACAATTTACATTTTTGAAAGCAAAATAACTGGAAACAGGCTAAAACAAAGGGAAGTAACAAAAAAGTATTTCAATATTCCCAATACACATCGTTTTGATAACACAACAGCAGTTAGCCGGAGGTAAACATCGTTGATTACCAGTATGTTTGACACCCAAGCTGTCAAGTGAAGCCATATAATAATACATCTTCTTTGATGTTCAGGTAAAATTTAACACAGGTGTCAATTACACCCGTACAGTAGTAAGAAATGATCAAATATGGCGTCTGAAAATTTTCATTCATGAAATATTTCATACACGGGAGTTTTTTCTCCTAAACGGGAGGACGGGAGGGGACCCCTGAAAACGGGAGTTTTGTACTCCCGTCGGGAGGTTCACATGTATGTAATACGAAGGGCATCTAATTCACATGACAAAGGAAAACCATGAATAAAGACAACACTTTATATATCCTTTTTATTTATATAAAAACAAAATCTTCTTGTCTGCAGGATTGCAAATTCGTAACTTCAAGGGCGAACTTGTAAACAGGGCGAGTTGTCCCGAAACCAAATTCACGCATGCGTAATACAAATATATACAGTTAAAACATCCTGTTACAAGTAAACAAATAACGTTCATGTGGATGAGATGAAATCTAATAATTTACATAAATAAAAGGGTCATATTTACGATAGTGATTGTTTTACAATCATAATTTACAAATTAAATGATGCAGATGCCTAATCATGTGTAAAAATCGGTGTCAGGAATCTTAAGTTGTTTTGAAATTGTAATACACGAAATGAATGCGGCATACGGAGACTCAATGACAAGGGTCGGCCCCTTAAGTCTTCAGCAGACACTTGTCTTCTTCCACTAAAAACTTAACAAATGATTTTAAAATTCCTATGGAGATTTGCATTGAAATGGGAGATAATTCCGCAAAACAAGCAGAAATATCAATAAAAATTGATACAAAATTATATCTTTATCGCTTCTATTCAACAGAATGTATTGATTTTGTTTTATATTTTATAGTATAACAAACAACTCTATAGGTGTTTTCATATCTTTTATCAAGCTACAACCTAGATTTCATCATTCATTAGTTGACCATTTATTAGATTTTTCAAATAAAGCATCTATTCTTTTTGTGGTTTAAAGTATATTGAAACAAGGTAGATGCTGAACAAATATAATTTACAGATTTAAACAATGCCAAATTCACTTTTTTTTTAAATTGGTCACATAAATTTGCCATTTGTTTAATGAAAAATGTGCAATAACAAATAAAAAAACACATTTATAACACTTTTCATGAGCAGAAGATAATTCAATGTAGTCAAATATAAACTTATAATCCCATCAAGTATCATACTTTACATGAATTTTAAGAAAATCAACCAAAATTGACCAAAAAAGTCTCAATTTTGCAGAGTTATCACCCTTTCCAATGTTAATTTTTTTAAAGCGTGTCTGACCTTTATACAAAATTTTAATCCTGGTATCTATGATGGGTTTGTTTTCCATTGGAAATTAAAAATGCTGATTTTGAGTTTTCCTCAAGCAAGATTTTATGGGACTTTTTTCTGTGTATATTTAGGGCTAAATGCTATAGATTAGAACTAACACATTTTCTGGTGCAACTAGTTTGAGGTATAAACTTAGTTTGACCTGATAACTGGTATTCAAATTCATTTGAGAGTAGTTTGTAATATTAAGACCTTGAATAAATTGGACCTTCAGGCGATTTTCATGCACTTCTTATAAAGCTATGCAGTTTCTGTCTTTTGCTATCTCCTTATGAATATAAATATGATCATCAATCACTCAGTCTGCACTTATAATAGACATATTGAGAATGTGATCATGCTGTTGTTTACAAAGGAAATGAAGCATGTCATATAAGAATTCTTGTTTTCACATTTCAATTGTTTTGAGCAAAAATGAATCAGCAAACTACATTGGCAGCAGATTCTTGGTCTACATGAATTGTATAACAACACTAGTGTTTCTAGTTATCTGGTATTGATATGAGATCAAAAGTTGATCCCATTAAGCAACAACAGTAAAAGCATCTTAACTATAGATAATAATGGACTAATGTTAAAACTAAAAACACTGTTACTATATTTATTAGAGTGATAACAGTATACAATACAGACAGAATAAACAATTGTAAAATATTGATGTCACGTGTCTTCAAATATATCTTCATCTTTCTTCACTGCTTCCTTGCTGGCCTTAATCAGAGCTCTTACCCTATGTAACATGTACTGGAATGAAGAAGAAAAAATGAAATTTTAGGTAATTTAAAGGTATAACTCAAGATCTGTGTTTAAGGTTTACAACTGGTAGAAGATTTTTATGCACTGCTAATAATTGGCAATGTTATATTGTGTTACATGTGTCTGTCCTTCCATCATCCATCTTGTTGAAAAGTTGTTTAAACTTATTTCATTGAATCTGCATTGCATTTTGTTCCGGTTTTCCAAACTTTCCCTTGAATTATTCCTCTTACCAGGGGTATGTCAAAGAAAGTCTCATCCTTTTTCTAAAAAAGTTCATCGGAAGATACCCAGAACTTGTTGATAAATATTCCGTATCAACTTCACAAATAATACAAGATGGTCTTGAAGTATAGATTTTGCGTACTGACTTTGGGTTATCATCTTAATAACGTGTTATATTATTCTTTTATTTGTCTTTATTAATATTACTTGTACTGTTAAGGAGGCTCGCGGGTATAAGATTTTCAGAAAAAAAATAAACATTTATTTTTCATTACAAATTTTATTTATTACCTTCAGTAGTTATTACTTTATCATATGGTACAAAAATCATTCCAAAAAATCAATTCGTGTTTGCCTCAGGTGACTTTTAAAATGCAGATATCATTGAAAAAGCTCCAAATTATCTTCCTTTGGTGCAAAAATGCAATTTTTTGGCATTAAAATTAAAATATTTTTTTTAACACATCGGTGACCTATATTTTTTATTGCTGTTTTCGAATAAGCTGTACATTAACTAAATAATTGTAAAATTTAAGCGATTTCTGTAATTAAGTTCTTTTTTTATTTCGATATTACCGCTATTTCTCCTATTAGTTCAACAGAAAAAAAGGACATAAATTTACAAAAATGTATGCTTTTTTCGAAGGCAGATTGTGAGCGGAAATGAACGGTGACCCCACATTTTTATTTCATATTTCTATTAAGTATAAGATAACGTTCACTTATAGAAAAATATAGCGAATTCTTATATCAAAATAAAAAATTTGATTTAGACCCGCGAGCCACCTTAAGTCAGTTTTTTCATATATTCTTTTGGAGCGACCCTGTGGTTGTGTAAAACATCATACTTTGATCGCCAAAATTATTTCATTTACAATTATTTCTTTTACGTATTGATCTTGAATACTATGAATGACAAAACTATTTTATTCAATAATATTACTTTTTCTGTCAAGTCTGTTTTTTATGATATACATTTGACGTGAAACTGTACTTATGTATCCCGTCACACTTTGAACCACACAATTATTTTATTTATTATTATTACTTTTACTGTTAAATCTGTTTTTGTTATATCTACTTTAAGTGACTCTTCATGTATGTATGCCGTCATACTTGGAAGGACAAAATAATTTTTATGCCTACCTGTGCGAATTTCAAGCGCGCAATTTTACACCAGTACTGAAAACCTTCTATCCTTTACGGGAAGGCTTTACATACATAATTTAAGTTGTATAAGAAAAACAAAATCAGTATGTTAAATTTCATGTATGCCTTTTTGTGCTTCTTCGGTACATTTGTTGTTTTTACAGTGATATTAAGATGATAACACATTATTGACTGCTGTACCCCTATTTTTGACATTTTTACTCTTTGAGTATGTTTGTTTTGTTCATTCATCGTTGACAATGTAATGGAATTTGATGCGACTGTCATACAAGTGAGAGGTTTAGCTAGCTATAAAACCAGGTTCAATCCACCATTTTCTACATTAGAAAATGCCTGTACCAAGTCAGGAATATGACAGTTGTTATCTATTCGTTTGATGTGCTTGGACTTTTGATTTTGCCTTTTGATTTTTGATTTTCCTTTTTGAATTTTCCTCGGAGTTTAGTATTTTTGTGTTTTTACTTTTCTTATACTGAAAAAATATCATGAAAATGTACTGAGATATAGAATGATGTGGTATGAGTGCCAATGAGACAACTGTCCTGTTTTGTTTTATTTTTTTGACATTGACTGCAGATTCAGTTAATCTTTGGTTCATTAGTGTATAATGATAACCTAACAATAGAACATGGCTTTTTTTCCTGTTGGCAGAATTTTTCTATAATTGCATATCTGTTCAACATCTACTTCCTATTCACTGATTCATGTACTTTGAACTACAAGTATTGTGTTTTCATGCTTGCATTCCTCTTAGCACTTGCACCTAGTTGATCATTGTTTTAATTGCCCTATAACCCGATTTAAACTAACATTTTTTAAAATTTGTAATTGGTCAGACTTTAGATATTTTACAGTAAACTGATCACACACAAAAAAGGTTGCCTTTATGTTCAGGTTGACAAATATTTTTAAAAATAATATACAATTTCCACAAATTCCACTTTGTTGATACTTACATTAGAAACATTTTTAGAACTATCAGTTGACATGGTACTGTTACTGTCTTCATCTAATGGCTGTGAGATTCTTGTGGAACTAAGAAAATAAATCATTAAAGAGGTCAACACTTGTGGAACTAAGAAAATAAATCATTAATAATATAAAAACTTGTGGAACTAAGAAATAAATCATTATATAGAAATTTGTGGATCCAGAGGCTATTTACACAGTAAAATTATAACAAGCATTTAGTTTTAATGATGTTTTTAAAATGATAATTATTTGAGTGATTTTTAATTATGTTGTTGTTACAATAGACAACTTTCGAGTTTGATGCATTTTCGTCAAAAACTTTGGTTTTAGTGAAGGTCACTCGTGTGTTTAGGTGCATCCTGACATCCGTTTCAATGTAGAGCGAGTGGTTGAAAAACTATAAAGCTATATTGCAGAAATTATTCGGCAAACTATATATTCTTATAATTGACAATCTGCCCCACTGTCATTAGGGAATTGTGATAAAGTATCTACTGAACTAACTTTTTTCTAGTTAATCCTGTACAACAATGATCACTAAGACGCTTGATAAACCTTTATAGTGAAGGGATACAGGCCAGCCCCTCTATCTGGTAAATGACGTCACAAAGGCGCTTATAATTGACAAGTTATTTTCCAGTGAAGGATGAAGTCGAAAGTGGTGTATTAGAACATTAATTTGGATATTTAATCTTGTCCTTGATACTCAAACTTATTAAATTTGGTTAAAAAAACCCAACTTAAATGATAATTTATCTCAATCTAATAAAATTCTTATTCATTTGTCAGAATATTTGCAATTACATATTATTTATGTATTCCATATGGAATTCTCTGAAATGGGTGTTGCGTTTAAAAAACTTCCTGTTTGCCTATTTTGGAGCTTTAACTTTTCCAAATATGTCTATGAGTAATAAACAATAAATAACCATTTTTCTCTTGTTTCTTGGACCACAAAGGGGTTGTGCATTATACACCCCAAAAGACGGTAGCTATTTTAACTGGAGATTTTGAAAAGACAAACTTTAGTGATGCACAATTAGAAAATACAATGTATCCCAACAAATATTATCAACTGAGTACTTACATGTCAGGTGATATTGAGGTAGTTAATGGCGCCGGACTAGCTGATAATCTCTCCCTTATACTATCTAATGCCTCGGGTTCTTCATATTTTTTAGATGACTTTCTGCTGGGAGATCTGAAATGATTATTTAGGAATACAATGAAATATACAATGCATCAACTTTTTGTATTTTTTTCATACTTTACCATTTTTGTGTTTTTACTATTTATGTGTAGAGGCTTGCCAAAATGTGTAACCATCATGGACAGACTAGAAAACATAATGCCCCTCTACTATCGTAGGTAGGGCATAATCAAGGATTTAAATGTATTGAAGAGTTCATCCGACAACTAATACATTGTTAAGTCACTGACCACTGTATAATAATAACATTCTTTATCCACAACAGTTTACATAAGATAATCTTTGATCATCATAATAAATAATAAGTGATACAGTGTTTTAATAATGTGAATGAAAACTATTAAATATGTTTGACAACAATTATAATTATCAACTTTTAATTTATCTTACAAATAAACATCCCTTTTGTCTACTCAAAGATTATTTTGGATAAAAATTTCAGACATATTTTTGTATCCCAATATATAAATATATCCCTTAAAACTTTTCATACGACACTTATCATTAATCATCATACCTGGATTTTGTCCTTGAACTTTTCTTTGACTTCTTTGACTTCTTTGTTTTAGTTGGTGGATCTAAATCTATTACAGTTGGTGGTGACCTTGACCTTTTACGACTAGGTGATCTTGACTTTTGATATGGACTAGAATGCCTGGAAGTTTTATATCTACTTGGTGACCTAGATTCTGACCTTAAAAAAAAATCAATAACATTCAAGTTCAACAACATTATTCTGAGACAACAAAGTTACCTACCAATCTAAGTTATATAGTAATATACAGTTGTTAATAAAAGTATTATTGCTTTTCTTCTAATGAAATCTTATAAAATACACATCAGCAATGAGAAAAATATAGTAACCAAGGTTGGTGAGAAATATAATTCAAATATTAACAATAAGTGTTCAAACAAATGCTTATCTTTCATTGGTTGAATAAAATTATAGAAATATAAGATCTGCCAACCTACACTTGAAATTAATCAACACATTGTTATTATACTTCATTCAAACCGTATGGCTTTTAAAAAATCATGTTTTATTGAATTTAATCTGACATTATGAATATACTGTGGATTTATTTATTTTTATGGGTACAAAGTTTTGTTGAGGAAACTTGCACATATATTAGATATTTGATTTCATGGTTTTCCATGAGTCTGCATGTTTAGTAGGTGTCTTTTGTTGATGTGGTTCATAAGTGCTTCTATTTTTTTTTTTTTTATAAAGATTAAACTTTTGGTTTTCCTGTTTGAATGGTTTTACACTAGTCATTTTTGGGACCCTTTATACATTTTATAGCTTGCTGTTCCATGTGAACCACTGCTCCTTGTTAAACACTGCACCTTGACCTATAAAGGTTTTTCTTTTACAAATTGTGACTTGGATGGTGAGTTGTCTCATTAGCACTCATACCACATCTCTTACATTTTTGTCTTATATCTATATATTCATATTAAGCCAATTTGTAATTCTTTAAATATTTCAATTCTTGGTTTCCCTGTACCTGAAAATACACAAAATTGGTATCTAAAAAATAATAATAATAACAGTCAGTCGGGGTACTACTTGTATAAGTTATTTTTATTTTCTTGAAGAAGTAAAAAAAAAAAAATACACATATAAGTGAATTGATAATGTTTAAATAATCTCCCTTCAATTTTCTCAAACATTTACTTGTATAAGTAAATTTTTCTTACAATCCTACAAATATTCTCAAGTTTTGAGATGTAAAATCAGGGCTTTTATGATTTTACCAAGGTTAGCTCATATTTTTTAATTAGAGTTCAATGTTTCATCTCATTAATTCAACAAAGAAACTGATTGTGCAAAGATCTTAAGTATTTGCTCAATGCCTTCAACAATTGCCCCTAGGGGGCTTGTAAATGAGCAGTGTTCTGAAGACAAATGGGATTTTCAATGCCCATGAAATTACACTTAAATGTTTAGTAAAGACATCTGCAAGGGGCAGATAACTTAAAATTATATTAGAGCAAAGAAATCTTAAGAATTCAATAAAAGAAGATAGGATGACTTTTTTACTTATACAAGTAAAAAAATCTGAATGTCTAAGGGACATAAGTCAGCCAATATTTTTTTACTTATACAAGTAAATAAAATTCACTTGTATAAGTAGCCTACAAATTTGCTTATATAAGTATATTAATATTACTTCTTCAAGTAATTGTACAAGTAGTACCCCTGACTGACAGTATCAAGAGTATAGCTTTGATTGAAGATAAATACCTTTGTATACTAGGGAAGGCACTAGGTGGTGGTGCTGGAGATTTACGTTTCCTAGGTGACCGTGACCTTGAACGATGTTTTGATCTCTTAGGTGACCTTGATCTTGACCTTGAGTATTTAGACTTTTTTGTTCTCTTTGGCTCACTGTCTTCCCTTGGATCCTCTGATGGAGCAGGTGTGTGTGATCTACTACTACTGGGTGTTCCTCCATCTGTAAAAACAATAATTTCTATGTCAGTTATATTAATATTACATTGTGCTTACAGTAAGTGCATGTACATTTTAATACAGTACATTGAGGTGCCTGTAATTCAGTGGGTGTCATTTGTTTATGTGTTACATATTTGTTTTTCGTTCATTTTTTGTACTTAAGTAAGGCCATAGTTTTCTCATTTGAATTGTTTTTCATTGCCATTTCAGGGCCTTTTATAGCTGATTATGCGGAACAGACTTTTTGTTGAAGGCAGTGACCTATAGTTGTTAATTTCTGTGTCATTTTGGTCTCTTGTGGAGAGTTGTCTCATTGGAATTCATAACACATCTTCTTTTTATAGCTAAAACTGACAAGACAGGATTGCCAATGAAAGAACTAGCTTGTTCAAGTAATCTTGTCAGTGGTTGTCTTTGGTTGTATATTTGACTGTATTTCTGTATCCTATAGAGAGTTCAGTGTTCATGGCAGAGCTTTTTTGTCCCTGTTAAATTTATCAACATTTCTTCTAGATTCTGCAGGATTCAGAGCTAGACTAATAGTAAAGACTTTTATCTATAGTAATGATTGTAAAATGATCTCTAGATGCCGTTTGTGTACTGCTGTTGCTTTCATTAACCCCATAATTTCAATCAATTAAACATAAAATATATCTGTAACCACAAAAATTTTCTGTCAATTTTTAATGATTTACAATGAAGAAAAATAAATCTTTTTACAATATCAAACTTTAGTTTTAAATATAATATTTTTTGTTTTATAACACAAATGCAAGGTTTGTCATATATTATATAGCTAATGCAATTATAAACCTGATACCGGAGGTCAGAAAATGGCTAATGATTACACCTCTCTACTCCTGTATTTCTACTCATAGGATTTTAAAGTGGAGAAGTTTGACCTACTTTTAGTTTCATCAGAAGATTTTGTAGATTTTAACATATTGATAAACATGGCTGCCTTCCTTTTCCTCTCAGCCTGGACCTGTTTCTCTCGACTGGCTTTAGATAACTTCTCTCGAGCAGCCATTGCTAATTTATCTTTCAGTTTTTCTTGAGCTGCAAACAAATTTAAATAAGTTGTAAATCAACTAAAACACTAAATTAATTAGCTTCTTATAAAAATTTTTAAAGTTCTGTGGATCCCTTGTAATTGATATTAATTCATTGGATACCAATTTTCGTTAAAAACCATGAAATAAATTGTTCAAGGAAATTACTAATTCTACATGCCTTGAATGGAGACATTGGCAGAACCACGAAATTGCAAGTTTTCCTCAATCCACAAAAATTGGTACCCATGAAAATAAATGAATCCACAGTACTTTCTCTGAACTCATGCATGTTTTGATCAAAGTCCTTTATAAGAACAAGAGTGCACACGCTGAAATGTCTCGCCTTCTATACTAATCATTGATATTATGTTGATAGTCCTTAGTATAAAGCTAAGCTTTATAACAACTGTCACATAAACTTAACATTAACCAAGATAACTAAACATAGACCAATGAACCTTGAAAATGAGGTCAAGGTCAGATGAACCATGCCAGGCAGACATGTACAGCTAACAATGCTTCTATACAACATATATAGTTGACTTATTACTTATAGTTTAAGAAAAATAGACCAAAACACAAAAACTTAACACTGTGCAATGAACCGTGAAAATGAGGTCACGATCAAATAAAACCTGTGCGACTGACATAAAGATCATAAAATATTTCCATACACCAAATATAGTTGACCTATGGCATATAGTATTAGATAAAAAGACCAAAACTCAAAAACTTAACTTTGACCACTGAACCATGAAAATGAGGTCAAGGTCACATGACATCTGCCCACTAGACATGTACACCTTACAATAGTTCCATACAACAAATATAGTAGACCTATTGCATATAGTATGAGAAAAACAGACCAAAACACAAAAATTTAACTTTGACCACTGAACCATGAAAATGAGGTCAAGGTCACATGACATCTGCCCGCTAGACATGTACACCTTACAATCGTTCCATACAACAAATATAGTAGACCTATTGCATACAGTATGAGAAAAACAGACCAAAACACAAAAATTTAACTTTGACCACTGAACCACGAAAATGAGGTCAAGGTCACATGACATCTGCCCGCTAGACATGTACACCTTACAATCGTTCCATACAACAAATATAGTAGACCTATTGCATATAGTATGAGAAAAACAGACCAAAACACAAAAATTTAACTATAACCACTGAACCATGAAAATTAGGTCAAGGTCAGATGACACCTGCCAGTTGGACATGTACACCTTACAGTCCTTCCATACACTGAATATACTAGCCCTATTGCTTATAGTATCTGAGATAGGGACTTGACCACCAAAACTTAACCTTGTTCACTGATCCATGAAATGAGGTCGAGGTCAAGTGAAAACTGTCTGACAGACATGTGAACCTTGCAAGGTACGCACATATCAAATATAGTTATCCTATTACTTATAATAAGAGAGAATTCAACATTACAAAAAAATTGAACTTTTTTTTCAAGTGGTCACTGAACCATGAAAATGAGGTCAAGGACATTGGACATGTGACTGACGGAAACTTCGTAACATGAGGCATCTATATACAAAGTATGAAGCATCCAGGTCTTCCACCTTCTAAAATATAAAGCTTTTAAGAAGTTAGCTAACGCCGCCGCCGTAGCCGCCGTAGCCGCCGCCGGATCACTATCCCTATGTCGAGCTTTCTGCAACAAAAGTTGCAGGCTCGACAAAAATCATTAAGAAAAATTGCAAGATACAAGTTTATAAATATAATATTGAGGTTATCAAAAGGGACATTTTAGACAAAGAAGTAAAGAAAGGAAAGAGAAAATTTGTAATTCAGAACAATGTATTAAAAAGGAGGGTGTTAGAATACTATTTTGCTCTCTAAATTCTGTCCTATTTCATTGTATTTAATTTAGATGTGTGGATAGGTAACTCTCAACACTAAATCCTAGAGAATATTTTTAATGCATAAGAATAACAAAATTTGGTTAACTTTTATCATCAGTAGCACATTGTGTGGCGACATCCTTCTAGAATCAGATCTACCCATAATTAACAAGTTCCTGAAGTTATATCTCACATTGGCTTACATACTATTATATATAGAAATTAAAAGCATGGTATACATGCCAATGAAAGAACTCGCCATCCAAAACACAAGGTGTAAAAAGTAAACAGTCATTTTTGAGGTCCTTTGTAGCTTGCTGTTCAGTGCAAGCCAAGGCTCTGTATTGAATACCATACTTTGATCTAGGCCTTTAATGGTTTACTTTTACAAATTGTGACTTAGATGTAGAGTTGTCTCATTGGCCCTCGTACCATGTATAGGTCAATATCTCACATTAGTCTTACCTAGTTTTTTCTCTGACCTCTCTGATTGCCTCTCGTCTGACGATATTCTACTGGACGACTCCCAATCAACAGGTGTTGAAGTTCCAGACAAATCAGATCTAATACTTCTATCTCTCGTACTTTCAGAATCTAAAATCAGAAAAATAAATGTATGCTTCATTTAAGCAACTATTTTTTTAAGATTAAGTGTTATAATAGCAGGTTATAGAAAGCAGGTTTAAACAAGAGTTCTATACAAAATAATAACCCATCTTATGCTAGCTAGTAAAGTTCTCTTCCATCATTTATACTAAAGATGAATGAAGTCTTCTGTCACATTATATCCTTAATATTGAAATGGACAGATGGATGGATGGATGGAGTAGAGGGTTACTAGACCTGCTTTCATCTTTGGAAACACAGGTAATAACAAAATGAATAGAAACCATGGTGAATATGCAAAACTTTAATTTTTTCTAACAAAGAAAATAAACTGAGAAAATAAAGTGCTCAAAAGTGAGCCAAAAAGGGGTTTAACACGTAAAAAAAAGTAGTTTTTATCACAACCACAAGAAAACTTCAACAAAATATAGAATCCAAAAAGACAACTTGTTTGGTCTCATACCTTCATCTCCACTACTGTCATGGTCAAACACTTTCTTCTCTGATGAGACAACACCGTCCTGATCTTTGGTTTTATTCTTTATAGAGAAACTAAGTTTGGCTGGTTTGTCTTTCTCAAGTTTTTCTCGTTCTTTCAATACTTCCTGGAAATATACGAAAAACAAAATTACAAAACAATTTCCCACAATTCCATATCCTTAAAGTGTGGTTAAATTCAAAACTTTAACATCAAGGTCAAAGCTTTTGTAAACTAGCCTGTTAACTATATAGCTAAGTCTTGTATTTCTTAGCTAAGCCTAGTAAAATATTGTTTTAAGAACAAGATTGAAACCCTAAGCTTGTAACGATTGAATTCTGTTTATTTCATATAAGGATTTAAATTTCTACAAGTAGAATCAGTTTTGATAAAACTAGATTACTGTAGATCTTTCATTTCATATATACCAGTTTTCATGGATTGAGGAACAATTGTTTTATTGGCAGATAATTGTTTTATTGGCAGATAATTGTTTTATTGGCTTTGCCAGGCCTGCATGGAAGGCTACAACAAATGTTTACTTTGTTGAACATTAAAATTCTGGGTTCACAATAAATAAAAATTCCACAGTAGTTACATGAGATTTTTCATTTCCTTTTAATTTCTGATAATTAAATCAGTGATCTTGTGGTTGTATGCTCACCTCCAGTGCTAAAGGTTTTTGTGTGTTTCGACTCCTTGGATCAATACATTAAAATATGTTTTATTAAATTTTATCCTCATTTAAATACAAATGTTCAGGTGGGTATATTCATGTGCCCAACAATGGTTTCATTACTTACCTCAATAAATATTTTCTTTTTCGAGTTGTAATATCTGAAGTATGAATGCCATGGTTGTAGAAATTCAAAGCGTGGATCATTTTTACTTCTGACTACAATCTCAAATTCTACCCCATTCTTGGCGACATACATGGCCATCCTATCAATGATTGGTTGGATGTCAGGCGGAGGTGGTATAACTTTAGGCTCTAACGATGGACCCATCATCACAGGGGCATGCTGAACACTAGAAAAAAACATTCAAAAATACTTTCATACAGATACTATTATGTAAATAAACTCATAGATACCAGGATTAAATTATTGTTTGCCAGACAGTTATTTCGTCTACAAGAGACATCAGTGACATTCACAATTTTTTTTTATTTCTAAAGGCCAAAAAATGTATGAAGTTGGAAACACTGAGGAAGGAAAATGATTTATTGATCCTAAAATTAGCATTTTTTTAACATGACAAATTAATACACCAATAGAATACACGAAATACAGTTGGATTTCAATTATCTTTTTCTATGTACCAACTTTTAATTTGTCAGTTTACCTATTCTTGTAAAATCCAACGAAAAGATGAACCTATAAACTGAATCTACAGCAACTAAGTAACAACATTTACAATATGTTTTAAAATACAGCTTTTAAAGGTAGACTATGTCTTTATGCCATAACAGATCAGCTTTTAAAGGTAGACTATGTCTTTATGCCATAACAGATCAGCTTTTAAAGGTACACTATGTCTTTATGCCATAACAGATCAGCTTTTAAAGGTACACTTTGTCTTTATGCCATAACAGATCAGCTTTTAAAGGTAGACTATGTCTTTATGCCATAACAGATCAGCATTTAAAGGTAGACTATGTCTTTATGCCAGTAGACTATGTCTTTATGCCATAACAGATCAGCTTTTAAAGGTAGACTTTGTCTTTATGCCATAACAGATCAGCCTTTAAAGGTACACTATGCCTTTATGCCATAACAGATCAGCCTTTAAAGGTACACTATGTCTTTATGCCATAACAGATCAGCCTTTAAAGGTACACTATGTCTTTATGCCATAACAGATCAGCCTTTAAAGGTACACTATGTCTTTATGCCATAACAGATCAGCTTTTAAAGGTAGACTATGTCTTTATGCCATAACAGATCAGCTTTTAAAGGTAGACCATGTCTTTATGCCATAACAGATCAGCCTTTAAAGGTACACTATGTCTTTATGCCATAACAGATCAGCCTTTAATGGTACACTATGTCTTTATGCCATAACAGATCAGCTTTTAAAGGTAGACTATGTCTTTATGCCATAACAGATCAGCCTTTAAAGGTACACTATGTCTTTATGCCATAACAGATCAGCCTTTAAAGGTACACTATGTCTTTATGCCATAACAGATCAGCCTTTAAAGGTACACTATGTTTTTATGCCATAACAGATCAGCTTTTAAAGGTACACTATGTTATATGCCATAACAGATCAGCTTTTAAAGGTACACTATGTCTTTATGACAGAACAGATCAGCTTTTAAAGGTACACTATGTCTTTATGACAGAACAGATCAGCTTTTAAAGGTACACTATGTCTTTATGCTATAACAGATCAGCTTTTAATGTAGACTATGTCTTTATGCCATAACAGATCAGCTTTTAAAGGTAGACTATGTCTTTATGCCATAAGAGATCAGCTTTTATAGGTAGACCATGTCTTTATGCCATAACAGATCAGCTTTTAAAGGTAGACTATGTCTTTATGACAGAACAGATCAGCTTTTAAAGGTACACTATGTCTTTATGACAGAACAGATCAGCTTTTAAAGGTACACTACGTCTTTATGCCATAACAGATCAGCTTTTAAAGGTACACTATGTCTTTATGCCATAACAGATCAGCTTTTAAAGGTAGACTATGTCTTTATGCCATAATAGATCAGCTTTTAAAGGTAGACTATGTCTTTATGCCATAACAGATCAGCTTTTAAAGGTAGACTATGTCTTTATGCCATAACAGATCAGCTTTTAAAGGTAGACTATGTTTTTATGCCATAACAGATCAGCTTTTAAAGGTAGACTATGTCTTTATGCCATAACAGATCAGCCTTTAAAGGTAGACTAGGTACACTATGTCTTTATGCCATAACAGATCAGCCTTTAAAGGTAGACTAGGTACACTATGTCTTTATGCCATAACAGATCAGCTTTTAAAGGTAGACTATGTCTTTATTCCATAACAGATCAGCCTTTAAAGGTACACTATGTCTTTATGCCATAACAGATCAGCTTTTAAAGGTAGACTATGTCTTTATGCCATAACAGATCAGCTTTTAAAGGTTCACTATGTCTTTATGACATAACAGATCAGCTTTTAAAGGTAGACTATGTAGATCAGCCTTTAAAGGTACACTATGTCTTTATGCCATAACAGATCAGCTTTTAAAGGTACACTATGTCTTTATGACATAACAGATCAGCTTTTAAAGGTACACTTTGTCTTTATGCCATAACAGATCAGCTTTTAAAGGTAGACTATGTCTTTATGACATAACAGATCAGCCTTTAAAGGTACACTATGTCTTTATGCCATAACAGATCAGCTTTTAAAGGTACACTATGTCTTTATGCCATAACAGATCAGCATTTAAAGGTACACTATGTATTTATGCCATAACAGATCAGCTTTTAAAGGTAGACTATGTCTTTATGACAGAACAGATCAGCTTTTAAAGGTACACTATGTCTTTATGACAGAACAGATCAGCTTTTAAAGGTACACTATGTCTTTATGCCATAACAGATCAGCTTTTAAAGGTACACTATGTCTTTATGCCATAACAAATCAGCTTTTAAGGTAGACTATTTATGCCATAACAGATCAGCTTTTAAAGGTAGACTATGTCTTTATGCCATAACAGATCAGCTTTTAAAGGTAGACTATGTCTTTATGCCATAACAGATCAGCCTTTAAAGGTACACTATGTCTGTATGCCATAACAGATCAGCTTTTAAAGGTAGACTATGTCTTTATGCCATAACAGATCAGCTTTTAAAGGTAGACCATGTCTTTATGCCATAACAGATCAGCCTTTAAAGGTACACTAGGTCTTTATGCCATAACAGATCAGCTTTTAAAGGTAGACTATGTCTTTATGCCATAACAGATCAGCTTTTAAAGGTACACTATGTCTTTATGCCATAACAGATCAGCTTTTAAAGGTTGACTATGTCTTTATGACATAACAGATCAGCTTTTAAAGGTACACTATGTCTTTATGCCATAACAGATCAGCTTTTAAAGGTAGACTATGTCTTTATGCCATAACAGATCAGCTTTTAAAGGTAGACTATGTTTTTATGCCATAACAGATCAGCTTTTAAAGGTAGACTATGTCTTTATGCCATAACAGATCAGCCTTTAAAGGTAGACTAGGTACACTATGTCTTTATGCCATAACAGATCAGCCTTTAAAGGTAGACTAGGTACACTATGTCTTTATGCCATAACAGATCAGCTTTTAAAGGTAGACTATGTCTTTATTCCATAACAGATCAGCCTTTAAAGGTACACTATGTCTTTATGCCATAACAGATCAGCTTTTAAAGGTAGACTATGTCTTTATGCCATAACAGATCAGCTTTTAAAGGTTCACTATGTCTTTATGACATAACAGATCAGCTTTTAAAGGTAGACTATGTAGATCAGCCTTTAAAGGTACACTATGTCTTTATGCCATAACAGATCAGCTTTTAAAGGTACACTATGTCTTTATGACATAACAGATCAGCTTTTAAAGGTACACTTTGTCTTTATGCCATAACAGATCAGCTTTTAAAGGTAGACTATGTCTTTATGACATAACAGATCAGCCTTTAAAGGTACACTATGTCTTTATGCCATAACAGATCAGCTTTTAAAGGTACACTATGTCTTTATGCCATAACAGATCAGCATTTAAAGGTACACTATGTATTTATGCCATAACAGATCAGCTTTTAAAGGTAGACTATGTCTTTATGACAGAACAGATCAGCTTTTAAAGGTACACTATGTCTTTATGACAGAACAGATCAGCTTTTAAAGGTACACTATGTCTTTATGCCATAACAGATCAGCTTTTAAAGGTACACTATGTCTTTATGCCATAACAAATCAGCTTTTAAGGTAGACTATTTATGCCATAACAGATCAGCTTTTAAAGGTAGACTATGTCTTTATGCCATAACAGATCAGCTTTTAAAGGTAGACTATGTCTTTATGCCATAACAGATCAGCCTTTAAAGGTACACTATGTCTGTATGCCATAACAGATCAGCTTTTAAAGGTAGACTATGTCTTTATGCCATAACAGATCAGCTTTTAAAGGTAGACCATGTCTTTATGCCATAACAGATCAGCCTTTAAAGGTACACTAGGTCTTTATGCCATAACAGATCAGCTTTTAAAGGTAGACTATGTCTTTATGCCATAACAGATCAGCTTTTAAAGGTACACTATGTCTTTATGCCATAACAGATCAGCTTTTAAAGGTTGACTATGTCTTTATGACATAACAGATCAGCTTTTAAAGGTACACTATGTCTTTATGCCATAACAGATCAGCTTTTAAAGGTACACTATGTCTTTATGCCATAACAGATCAGCTTTTAAAGGTTGACTATGTCTTTATGACATAACAGATCAGCTTTTAAAGGTACACTATGTCTTTATGCCATAACAGATCAGCTTTTAAAGGTACACTATGTCTTTATGTCATAACAGATCAGCCTTCATGGTAGTACTAATACTTTGTACAAGTTTAGTCTGCAATTAATTTCATATATGTTGTGTTGTTTGGTTATTGTCTCCATTAAGTGAAAAAATATATATAATAACCAGCAACTCAGATCTTAAAACAACTAATGACCAGTAACTCAGATCTTAAAACAACTAATGACCAGAACTTTTTTTTCTTCAAATAATGTTGTTTATTGGTTGTTTATAAAAACTTGTTCATTAGACAAACCTTGGTGGCTTTTCCTCTTCTTGTTCCTCGTCCATGACTTGTTGTTGTAGATGTGGTGGTATCAATGGTCCCTCTAACTCTGTACCTGGGGGTGGAGGCTGGTTAGATGATGGTAAGGTGACAGGCTCCAGTCCCGGGGGTGGGGGTACACCAGGGTGCATGTGATGGTAGTCTGTGGTCTGATGTATGAACGTGTTACCTGACTCCGGGGGAGGAGTGTTGCTCGTAGGCTGTGGAGAGTAACTTCTTCCTGAGTATTGGTCCTGATTAGGTGTTGGTGAACTACTGAAATGAAAATACAAATCAATTAATTCTAATTAATCTAAACATATTTTGTTCAATAACTTGATGCATCAAAATATTTTAAGTACATATCTTAAGATATATTATTATACATGTTATACAGTAGCAGAACTGATAGACTTTGTGCTTCATCACCATGAACAAACAGGTAAGTTTCAATAATATTAATACATTATTATTAATAAATTTGGTATGATTGAAACAGGAAAACAGTTTTTAACTACAAGATAGATTAAACTACTGTAGAGCCTATCACAAAAGATTTACAACACAAGTAATGGTTTACCATACGGTGTATCATGTATAGATACAGCTGACTCAGTACTAACCTGTTTCTTTCTGAGTCAGGAGTAGATTTTTTCAGATGTTTGAGCAGTTTACCATACGGTGTATCATGTATGGATACAGCAGGCATCTTGACAGCAGGTGCTAAGTTAGGCTTGGCTGTGTGTGTCTGCACTAAACTGGGATGTAAATATCCATGCTGACTATGTGGAGCATCATCATCTGAAATAAAAAGTTTATCATGTAACATTTATAATCAATACAGTTCAAAGTCAATTAAAAATAACTCAATTATTCACACTGAATGCTGTTTTTAGTGGATAATTCATGCAGTTATTTATCTCTGTTTATTTAAAAAAAAACACATGGCAAGGTCACAAAGTTAAGTAATCGCCCCTCATATTTATGATTTCATTTCACATGTTTATGAAAATATCTAATAATAATTTAGTACCAACTTTCTGATGTAAAAACATATTAATATCATTCCTAACGTAAAAAGCAGTGTAACATTCAGTGACACTGGCAAATTAAACATGTAAAATGCATATTCAGGAAATGAACACAATAATTGTGTCAGATATGACTATAAACCCTGATTTGTACTAGACCGATACGCTTAACTGTATTTTCAACATGCTACCTCACAAGGTAACAGACTGCAGGACGACATGTTACCATATTCAGATACATTATACTGACTCCAAACAAACCAGTCTTCTTTGTTCTTTTACAGAAGAAGAAAATACAAATCTGTCCTGGATTTTTATCAGAATATGAAAAAATACATAGAATTGGTGAATGGTTTTTTATTCTATTGGGGTATTTTGGCCCAATAGAATAAACATTTGGCATTGCTGTAACAGACCATACTAACCTCTGTTATCATCATCATCCTCTTTAATCTCTTTAGGTTTATATTTCCCAGATTTAATCATGTTGACCATATGTTTATAATACTGATTTAACATTGTTATAACTGACCCTACTAACCTCTGTTATCATCATCATCCTCTTTAATCTCTTTAGGTTTATATTTCCCAGATTTAATCATGTTGACCATATGTTTATAATACTGATTTAACATTGTTATAACAGACCCTACTAACCTCTGTTATCATCATCATCCTCTTTAATCTCTTTAGGTTTATATTTCCCAGATTTAATCATGTTGACCATATGTTTATAATACTGATTTAACATTGTTATAACTGACCCTACTAACCTCTGTTATCATCATCATCCTCTTTAATCTCTTTAGGTTTATATTTCCCAGATTTAATCATGTTGACCATATGTTTATAATACTGATTTAACATTGTTATAACAGACCCTACTAACCTCTGTTATCATCATCATCCTCTTTAATCTCTTTAGGTTTATATTTCCCAGATTTAATCATGTTGACCATATGTTTATAATACTGATTTAACATTGTTATAACAGACCATACTAACCTCTGTTATCATCATCATCCTCTTTAATCTCTTTAGGTTTATATTTCCCAGATTTAATCATGTTGACCATATGTTTATAATACTGATTTAACATTGTTATAACAGACCCTACTAACCTCTGTTATCATCATCATCCTCTTTAATCTCTTTAGGTTTATATTTCCCAGATTTAATCATGTTGACCATATGTTTATAATACTGATTTAACATTGTTATAACTGACCCTACTAACCTCTGTTATCATCATCATCCTCTTTAATCTCTTTAGGTTTATATTTCCCAGATTTAATCATGTTGACCATATGTTTATAATACTGATTTAACATTGTTATAACAGACCCTACTAACCTCTGTTATCATCATCATCCTCTTTAATCTCTTTAGGTTTATATTTCCCAGATTTAATCATGTTGACCATATGTTTATAATACTGATTTAACATTGTTATAACAGACCCTACTAACCTCTGTTATCATCATCATCCTCTTTAATCTCTTTAGGTTTATATTTCCCAGATTTAATCATGTTGACCATATGTTTATAATACTGATTTAACATTGTTATAACAGACCCTACTAACCTCTGTTATCATCATCCTCCTCTTTAATCTCTTTAGGTTTATATTTCCCAGATTTAATCATGTTGACCATATGTTTATAATACTGATTTAACATTGTTATAACAGACCATACTAACCTCTGTTATCATCATCATCCTCTTTAATCTCTTTAGGTTTATATTTCCCAGATTTAATCATGTTGACCATATGTTTATAATACTGATTTAACATTGTTATAACAGACCATACTAACCTCTGTTATCATCATCATCCTCTTTAATCTCTTTAGGTTTATATTTCCCAGATTTAATCATGTTGACCATATGTTTATAATACTGATTTAACGGATCCTCAAAATGAAGAAAATCAAACTGTGAATTCTTGGCTTGTTTGGTCTTTATTATAATCTCCATTTGCATGCCATGACCAGCAATAAACTTGGCCGTCTTTTCTATAAACGCATGTTGTTTTTCTGATTCAGGCTAAAATTAGAAGTTATATTTAATCATGAAGGCATTATACAAGATATTGTTTTATTACATTGTTAACCTTACTGCAATTTATGTTATTTCTTTGGTGTCATGACCATTTATTGATCTTTAGTTTTGATTTAACATAAAAGGAGATGTGATTTATGTGTAAATGAGAATTATTCAGCCCTTAAATGAAATGAAGCTGAGAAACATAAAAGTGTGAAAAATATTTGATATTCTGTTGATCACTGTGTTTATAGGCAATGTTAATGACATAAGCTTATGACATCATCATTTTTATCTACTCGACTGAGACAACCATACTCAGTTGAGAAACATGATATGAAAATTATCACCAAAAAAATTCAAAGCAACATTTAAGAAAATGGTGATAAAAATAAGTTTGATGTTTGATTTCAAATAAAAACACTTGAATAAGTTTCATATTCAGTAAGGGCTGTTCCATTGAGTGAATGTTTGAGGGTAGGCACAGGAATGTCATTTTTGCACATGCAGTGTGGGTTATTAATTGTGGATTTATGTCACAAATATATTATAAGAATAACGCTAAGAAATATGGGAATTTTCAATGTCCTATGATATTTTCTGGCGTCCATTTAAAAGAAATAACCCTAGATGTAACTTACGACTTCCATTTCTGAAGGAACTTGTAAATCTTCTGGTACTATAAAAATAGGCTCTGGTTCTATTGATAAAAAATAACAATAAATTACATTTATATACAATGATATAATTAAAGAAGTTCTAAGTTTTGAAACAATCTTTTCTCTTAATTTCGATAGTTTTGGCACATTGTTTGTACACACTGTGACTCACTTGACCAGAAGTTTTACCATCTGTCATGTCTGTGGTAAAAGTGAACATTGTGTTTGTGATCATTTTTGTCAGAAAGTTTTACGAAGTCACATGTAGTTATAAGTTAGTGAAAACTAATTGTAGAAATCCTCGTTTAAGGAGGCTCGAGGGTACAAAAATTTCAGAAAAAAATCAAACATTTGTTTTTCATTACAAATTTTATATATTTCCTTTTGTAGTTGTTACTTTATCATATGGTACAAAAATCATTCAAAACAATCAATTTGTGTTGGCCCCAAATGACTTTCAAAATGTATACATCATTGAAAAAGTTCCAAATTATCTCCCTTTGGTGGAAAAATGCCATTTTTTGGCTCTAAAATTGAAATATCTTTTTCAACTCATCGGTGACCTATCTTTTTTAATGTAATTTCCATATAAGCTGTACTTAAACTAAATTATTGTAAAATTTTAGCGATTTCTGTAATAAATTTCTTTTTTTTATTTCGATATTACCTTTATTTCTCCTATTACTTCAACAGAAAAAAACCACCTTTACAAAAATGTATGCTTCTTTCGAAGGCAGATTGTGAGCGCAAATGAACGGTGACCCCACTTTTTTATTTTATTTTTCTATTAACTATAAGATAAAGTTCATTTATAGAAAAATATAGAGAAATCCTATATAAATGATTTAGACCCGCGAACCCCCTTAATTGTTATGGTCAGCTTTTAAAATTAGAGATTTGTTTAATCGGCAGAGAGAGTTGATGTTTGAGCAATAGACAACTTTCGAGTTCATCCGTCACTGGAAATGCATCGAACTAAAAAGTTGTCTATTGTTTTCTTGTGCAGACTGCCATTGACATCTATCTGTGTTGGAAAGGACAAAAATTTCCACAAAATAACAGAGATATTAAAAAGGCCTATAGCTAGAACATGAGGTCAGATTGGACACAGTATCATCTGATTATTAAATTTTCCACATCGTGTTTTAATCAAAGTCTCACTGTCATGTGAAGGAAGATCGATTGATTGGTTGATGTTTAAAGCCACTTTCAGCACTATTGTACTATTTTGTGACAGTCAATTCTTGTTTTTTTAAGGAAGCCGGAGTGCCTAATTCATGCAATTGGAAGAAGACTGTATGAGATATTGTACTCACAAAAAATTATCTAACCTACCTTGTACTTGTGTTTCCATGAAGTCTTGGTGATGTTGGTGATCGTAGCTAAATCCCACCGCATTGAAACCCTCTGATAGAGACTGATAATATCTCTTCCATTCTTCCTCTACAGACACAAAAATATATGCATGACACAGTATATACACACATATATATTAAGAACATTTTACAAAATATTATTTTAATTTTTTAGTGATTGAGCACTATGCATATTTTGAAATAAAAATGTAATATGTAGTTTTTAACTTGCCCTGTGGATTACTTCATTTTTCATGACCTGAGGAAACTTACATTTACATAGATATTTGATTTTCTGATTTTGTCATCTGCAGTTCAGCTTAACGAAAATTTATGATTCAAAATTCCATGTCATGTTTCACTTGAACCTAGATAATCCACATAAAATAAAATATGAATATAATTGACGCCTGATCCTAACTTTTTCAAGTTTTTGGTTGTGAAAAAGGACATTTGATTGATTTTTTTTGGGTCATTTTCCTAGAGATGCAACATTTTTGTATGCACAAACATTTTTAAGTTTTTCAAGCAGCATGTTGACTGATCAGGATGTTTTCATGTGGAGTAAAATTGACAAGATAAGTGTTTCCAATCATTTTTTAATATTTCTGTCGAGGAATTAAAAGACCAGAAAGAACATAGATCATTGACGTCATACAAGAGAAATATATATATTTTACCTATACAAATATTTAACAGAATTCCTACCTTCGTACATCTTTTTACCTATACAAATATTAAACAGAATTCCTACCTTCGTACATCTTTTTACCTATACAAATATTAAACAGAATTCCTACCTTCGTACATCTTTTTACCTGTACAAATATTTAACAGAATTCCTACCTTCGTACATCTTTTTACCCATACAAATAATAAACAGAATTCCTACCTTCGTACATCTTTTTACCTGTACAAATATTAAACAGAATTCCTATTTCCGTACATCTTTTTACCTATACAAATATTAAACAGAATTCCTACCTTCGTACATCTTTTTACCTGTACAAATATTAAACAGAATTCCTACCTTCGTACATCTTTTTACCTATACAAATATTAAACAGAATTCCTACCTTCGTACATCTTTTTACCTATACAAATATTAAACAGAATTCCTACCTTCGTACATCTTTTTACCTATACAAATATTAAACAGAATTCCTACCTTCATACATCTTTTTACCTATACAAATATTAAACAGAATTCCTACCTTCGTACATCTTTTTTTCTGCCAGATCATTTTTGAGTTCCAGGTATCTTTCCTCGTCACACCAAGCTTCCATCTGTTTATCTTCCTCGGATAGCTCTGCCCTCTTAACATGACTGGCATCGTATTTTGAAAGGTCAAACAGATGACCTCGTCCATCATATCTGAAGGTACAGAATAAATACATACATTTATAATGCGATCATAAAATGATAACCAGTAAAATTTAAGAATACTATTCTCTTCAATATGACCACCAACATACATATATACATCATAGCATAGCAAAAATATGCAAAAACCAAACACATGTTCATGCTTTCAAAGAACTGAGGTCAGCTAAAGGTATGCTTAAGAAGTTTTTCAGAGGAAGGTTACACATATGCAAAAATGATATGTGTACATAATTTGTACAAAATATGGCTAAAATATGCAGATTTTCATTCCTTTCATTATTTTTGTACAAATTAGGAAAGTAACTGTTTTCTCAAGTTACAAAGCAGTAGATATAATATCAGTTATCATGATTTACCACATGACTTACACAGTAAAAAAAAATCTGAAAAGAGGCCTCACAAGCTTATTTTTTTGGTTAAATAGCTTCTCACTATTTTGGTTCTTGTCCATCCTTGACTTTCAAATATTCTGCTACAAGTCATGCAAGTGTTCCTAATGAAGGTAAATTCAGAAAAGTGTTGGAGACTCATGAAACATATAAGGTGTTGTTTTCGTTTGTCATAAATTGTTCCTATATTTTTATATCTATATGTACACATGTATATGGTATAGTGTGTGGTCATACTGAAGATAATTTTAATCTACTTTCAAGGTGATTTGAGTTGCATATAGTTTTAAATTAAAACTAATTGCATTTAAAACAAATTTATCTGAATTCTAAACATATGTACGGTCACATCATGTAGTGTTCTCCAAAAGGTTATTTATCACATGGACTCATGGTAATCAGTAATATGATTTTAATTTTCTTGAGTGTGTATTACTATCTTAAGGATGTGATACAGTGTACTTTAACTTTTAGAAACAAGATGCAGTCATGGTATCTTAAATTTATTTGTACAACAGGATGATTTATCAAATTTGATGGGAGAACACTAACATGATACAACACAACATGTTTCCTATTGAAAACTATGGTGACCTACATGTATCACTTTATAGTTTTTATAGTCATTCTAAGTTGAACGAATTGTTTACAAATAGTAATTAGATTGTAATACAAATACATCAGCAAACAACAAAATGCACCCAAGGGTCATGACCTTGAACACTGGACAATTGAATAAATTCAACAGACACTACCAGTTAGATCAAAAACATTTTTCAATAATTTAAAAAATTCTAAAATCATTCACATTTATTTTAACCAAAATGACTTTGATTTCAGCAAATTTATGCACATTTGGGAAAACTTCTAAATATATTTATATACACATTCTCTAATAAACAAATTTTTCAAATCACCTTAAATTAGATTAAAATTTTTCACTATGCTAAACATGAAGATCAGTTAATGATATTTTAAATTATTATAAAAATATGTTTGTTTCTATGTAACCATTGAGTTATGATACATTATACAATCTTTTTTAGTAGGTCCTGATTATTACATTATTTATAAACAGTAGGTTTAGGAAACAAACATATCCTTATTTTACAACTTCAATATCATAAATTACTGACATGACTGTTATATGTTTTTTCAATGTCTAAAAATACGATTTTACCATGTTTACAATCATGACAATTAATACTAAATTCAATAATTCAAAAAAAAAATTAATTTTGAAGTTGGATTTACCATTGTTTACCATGTTCATGATGTTTATAAAGAAAGAGAATCTCTTTTTATAGTGTATGGCATGTAATGATGCATGTAACCAATTTTCTTAAATTGTTGGCTAAGATGATAATGACAGATGTTTTTTTAGGCCTAGCCACAAGTTAAATGCATATTCAAGACAAGAAACATTAATCATTGTTAATATGATATGAAGAATGAAACCTTCTATGTACTAGTTTTACAGGATGAGCTTTATTTTCAACATGCTAGTTTAAAACTAAAAGGTAACAGTTTGCATGAATACAATTTAACTGTCACTTGTCATTTTACTCAGACAAGTTATTCTGATTCTGAACTCACTCCTACATGTTGAGCGATAAGCACAGAAGCAGCAAATATGTGTTTTCAAGTCTTTGTTTCCATCTGGATCTGCTTAATCTTTAGTTATCTTTCCTCACCAATATGAATTATTTCAAAATATCTGATTAAGTTCTATCAACATGATTGTTTCAATAACATTCTCAGTTATATATAAAGATAAATGCATCTGTTGAATGTTTAGGTTAAATATGTTTTTATGATCTATGTCAGAAAATAGAATTACTCTTTATTTTTTTACTGTGTCAGTGTGTGTAATTGTATTGTGTGGCAGATTGGACTAGTTGTTTAATTCTGGGACTATAAGATGACTCATAATTGTAGAAAATGTGACCAATAATCACATAAACCAATACTTATCCTGATTAATCAACACTTTTGTATAATTACCAACAGTGTGTTACTCTCTGTGTTATAACGTCACTGCAAGGCAATCTGAAATTAAACATTCTGCAAACACAACATATACATAATTTTGTTTTTAATTACCAAATATCAATATTGCTCAAAAACAATATAGACAATAAATTCAAAGGACTTTATATATATATGTATAGTCACTGTCATGTAAAATTGGCACCTGGCTACTATCATGACTATCAATAGTACTCATTAAAGGTGAAGTTTTTTCACTAGGCCTAATCTAAAAGTCCTAAAAACAGGGAATGTGTCCATGGGATATAGATGAAAACCCATTTAACATAAAACCTTTTAAAGGGTCTTAACTTATGAACTATGAAAGTGAGGACCCAGGTTTGTACTTGATCTGAGTTTTGTGGTAAAAAGCAGTGTATAATTTCAACACATTCAGTCATAGGCAACTTAATTATAAGTTTGAGAACAGAAATGAAAAATTCAGCAATTTTTCCATTTGTAAAGGGGCATAACTCTAGAACAGAAAAAGTGATGCCACCAAAATTCAAACTTGATCTGTGTTTTGTGGTACAAACAAAATATCTGACGCCACAAAGGAAAAGTTACTGTTGTTGACGTCAAAAGTTCAAGCAGCCGGGTCGGCCAGGATTAGCAATAAGGTGTATTATTTTATTTATTTGGGCCTGTTCTGTTTGCCACTAAGATTAATGACGCTTAATGGAATGTACACAAAGCAAAGGAAGTGGGATTTAGAAGAGCAGAAAACAAATATTCTGCACTAATTTTGTACACTGGTAATGGCGTAGTGACGACATTGCAGATTTTTCCTGAATGATACGTACAATAACAAAGTCAGGACGAACATGATGACGGATTATAGTCTGCAGTAGAATATATCGATAGTTGACATCTCAAATGAACATATCAGATCAATGTAAAGATTTTAAGAGAAAACCTGGTGCCGATTTTACATGACAGTTACTATAGTCTATATCATCAACTGACAAAAGCTTCCACCAACATTTGTCATATGGCAGGGCATTCCTTTCATTCATAAGGTCAAGGTCAGTCAGAAATTACTTTCTTCATTTCTGCTGTATTGTGTATAAATTAATAGTTGCTAAATACATTATTCATGTTAACAAATTATTTGATCATTTAAGTACAATTATCCTGAAACGAAAATGACGTGATTAACGCGTTCGCGTCGCGAGAAATACGAGCTAATCGAGACCTGTAAAAGCAGCTGTTTCTTGAGAACCGACCTGTCAATCAACAGACTGGAATCTCCCATCCATGGTATCAGATGTTCTTCTTCGTCGATGGAGAAGGCTTTCCTGTCATCTCTGAATAATTTACATGCATAACCAAACACAGAGAGCTCCTCTGGTTCCTTAGATTGTTGATTTTCTCCCTCTGGTATGTCCCATATGAGCGCCGCCATCTTTGACGTTTTTCTAACGAATGGAATAAGCCAATTTGTGACAAATTTTCTAAAGAAATTTTAGTTTAACGCGAATTTCTCCCCCGGTTATCTACATTTATTAATTTTCATAAAATCATTTGTTTTACAGTCACTAAATATTGTAAGCATTTACACATAAATAAATATGCATTTACAGAAACCTGATAACCCTAAAAGTAAAAATAAGATTGACCCTTTTCATTTCCGGTACAGAATGGAACCAAAAGTGAAAGTTACAGAAAGGATCAGAGAGTTACTTCAAGATGTAACAGAAAAACTGGACACTGCCACAACAAATGAGATAGAAGAAATAAAAACATACATTATAAAAAATGAAAAGAACACAGAAATACCATTTAAACTTGTTCATTTTGCATATAAAAACAGAAAACCAGGTACACATCACATGATCAGTTCAACAGTTGTCATTATGATTAATAACAGACTGCCCGGTGTCCTAGCACTCCCTTTGTGTTGGTTGGGGATTGATTGTCCTTGTAAAAGTAATTGTCGTATAAACATACGTTAGTGACACATCTCCATTAATCACGTTGGGGAGTGTACATGGATGCCACTGTACCCTCACAGCTTTCGAGGGGTTCTTCAGATATCGGAGGCATTTACCAGTACATACATACTTATGATTAATGAAAAAGATGAAACTTTGTTTGTGTAGAAATTCAGTGCTTTGTTGTGAGGTCTTGAAAGGTTATTATATTTTTTTTTGCTTTAACCCCTTTAATCGACCTAGTCCAAAAAATTATGATGTCTTAAAAGGCTATATAATCATTTTGTGCTAAGACGCATTTGACATCGCCTTACGTCGACTGTCATGACTAAGGTGTCAAAGCAAAAAAGATAATACTAACAGCCTTTCAAGACGTCATAATTTTTTGGACAAGGTCGATTTAAGGCGTCAAAGCGTTACCTATCAAGTAAATGCAGACCTGCCAACTATCCCGATTTTCGCGGTATCATCCCGATTTTTAACCCGAATCCCGATATTGGGATTGTAAAACTTAGTCAAAATCCTGATTTTCACCAAATATACCTGAAAATTATTGTTTACCAATTTTGAAGTTTTTCTGATCAATTTTTAAAAATCTATAATTTTACCTTGGGACATATTATGACAAGTTAACGACCCTATTCTTATCAACAGTCACAACAGGTGTCATAATTAGTGGTTGTATGTAATCAGATATTATGGGTTGTAACAGTCCTCAAAATTAATTTGTATACACAAATTTGGTCAAACAGCCTTTCAATTTTAATCAATTAATCATACAAGCACAATTTGCAACATTTGCCGTAGTTCCACAACAAAATCATAATTAATTGAAAGATGAGAACTGTAATGAACTCTCAAGAAAACATCGTTTATCTTGAAACCGTTTAATTTTTTAAACCAGACCTCGTGTGTCTGTTGATTTAAAATCAACGCCATTTTGTATTCACTTCTACTGTGTTACTGTATAAGCCTCTGCCGGTAAGAGCACCTCTGAATACAAAGAAAGATAACTCAAATTATATCCATTTTCTCATTGACACTGATAAGACCATAAATAAGACTAAATCAAAATCTGTCTTTATCCTTCTAACTTAAGGACATGTCGTTTTAGGTCTTTTGTGTCAAGGTTCATAGATAAGAAGGTCTTTGGAGGGGAAAAAGGGGGGGGGTCTCTACTTATATATATGCAGTCTACATGTATTTCAAACAATAAATAGTATTGATTCAATACCCAGCTTAACAAATTGACTTATGAGACACTATTTTAAATATATAAAAAAGTTGTATACATATATTCTTTAAATCAAATTAATCTACTGATACTATACAACTTCATCTTCTTTGTATAAGCATCTTAATTATAAGAATGCCTCTAATTATATTAGAGACTGGTTAATTTTGTAACTAGAATAACAAAATGTTGGTGTATTATATTTCAATAAACTACATTTATGTATTACAACAAACTATGTAGACTCCTCTCCCCCTGAATGTCAATTTTATTTCAATGTAATGTAGACAACTGATGAAATTTCATGCAAGCAGGTGGCTAATGTATGGCGCTGGAAACTGCATTCAGTTTGTAGAACCAGTGGAACATGAAACATTTTGAATGTTTATTAGCTACATTTATATTTGGTATGTTTTTAAGTTGATGTTAGATAAATATTTGTTATTTTTCGTGGATGCCCTCATGTTGACTTTTATCATGTTAATAGGATATATATGTGTTATAGAAATGCTGGATGACCTATTTGACAATTTGTGGCCAAATTGTGGGAGCCCCATCCTATTGTCCTTGAAAGATTTGAGCAAGATATTATTTATGACATTCAAAAAGTGACTGCTGTTACCACCTAATGTGACATGTCAATTGATGGTGTCAATGAATGTTAACGCCGAAGATCAAAACACAGCTTAAGTGTATATGTTTCATTATCAACATGATCAACCATACGAAAATAATACTGTAATTTTTCAGTTTATGAATTTTTCAAATAAGTAACATTTAATGATAAAACAATTCTTCCTTTTCAGAAAAATGCAGTTTATATTTAAATGAACTCTTAGAAGACAGCGACCTTATTTTAAAGGAATACATTCCACCTACAAGAGTAAGTTACTTATTATATTTTTAAACTTTAACCTTTAGTTATTATATTAAGATTGGGCAGTATAATCTCACACCCAGGCACATCATACCTGCTAAGTTTTCAAAATGCCCATGGGAGTTTTACGTGAAAAATGGCTCCCATAGTCCCACAAAACTTTCAAGGGGGCATTCAAATACATGTTTATGTTGTTTTTTGGCTTCTTCGTACTTTAACAAGCCTATAGCCATTGTAAAATTAATTGTTTTGTTTGAAATTGTGGACAAATTTGTTCTTTCAAAATTTCCATTTTGGAGCCTCCATGGGGGAAATTCCCCGCCAATAGTGACAGTTGGCAGGTATGGCACATTCTACTCAAGGGAACAACTGGATACAAATAATGCTATCAAATTTACAGAAAACTTATTTTCATTAATTCTATCATATATAGAAATGTGGTATGAGTCATAGTGCCAATGAGACAACTCTCCATGTCAGGGTTTTTTCATTCACCATCTTTGCAAAAATTTCTAAAGTTACAGGATGCATTATATTACATTGACTTTTAATTTAAGGAACTAAAATCTTGTTCTGCATGTTTATGTTTTGTTAATTACTTCATCTTCTGCTCTATATCGCACCAGAGGAGTAAATGTAAAGGATTTTTTTCATGAGGGAAATGTCAGTTTATTAATGTTATTGACTAGGAAATACAATATTTTCACGGAAACAAATGTTATGCATGAAATGAACAAAATCTTAGTAATTTTATCAGGCCTCGACAATAACGCTTGTCCGATTGTCCGGTACCAGAGGTAAAAAAGGTCGGACAAGTAAAAGCTATACCAAGCTTGTCCGATGGGACAAGTAGAATCATTCTGCAGAAAATAAATTTTAATCCAACTTTGATGAACAAAGTATAATTATTAACAAAAAAAACAAGAAAAGAAGATTTGTTTGACATCTTTCCTTTTTAAACTGAAACTAATTGAAACTTTTTATTTATAAAGACCCCTCAGACTTGCAATCGATAATTTAAAACTGGTTCTTTGTCAAGTACTTTAAACAGGTAAAAAGCACACTTTTCTCGGAAACCAGTCTTACAGATTCCATTCAACCATGCGATTTTTAGATAAGGTAACTTTAAAAGACAGTTCGTCTCCAGCTCAGAAATGATTCGGCTCCAAGTTTAATAGACAGTTGGGCACCGTAGGAGACATATTTCATAGACTTGATTAATAGACAGTTTGGCAAGGCAGTAGACATTTCTGGACCAAGACAAATCAGAACCTCCTTTCCTACCTTATTTTGTTGCTTTATAATAATTAATACCAATGTCCATACCGTATTTTTTAAATAAGAATGAGGAAATTATTTACCATAAAAATCATCAAATCAATTGTTTGATCTTTATGTAGAAAAAACAATACTTGCAATGCAGTGACCTAGCTATAGTTGTTAATTTCTGTGTCATTTGGTCTTTTGTCTCATTGACAATCATACCTCATATTCTTTTTATTGATTGCATTTGAATAAACTTTTTTCAACTTTTAAAAAAATAGGATAAAAATCCAATGAGTGTACATTTAGAGTCCAATCAGATGGTGCCTCATGTGCAAAGTATGATGAGACTTTAGCATTTATAGAAACTATAGAACCGAAGTCCTGTGACACAACTAAATTCAGTTGTTCATGGCTCATATCTTTTAAAAGTATTTCAAAGGATATAAATCAAATTCTGTTCAATTTTTTTTTTAATTCATTTTGTTTCTTGAATCAACTTGAAATGCAAAAAAGGTTATTATTAAGATTTTTTTTGGACAAGTTACAATTTCATTCGGACAAGTAAGTTTTGGTATGTACTTGTCCTACTAGACAAGTTGAAAAAAAAGTTATTGTAGAGGCCTGTTTATACCAAAAGATCATTTCAGTTTTTATCAAGTTTTTGTTTTAGAATCCAGAACTTGAAGCTAGAATTAAAAAACTGAAGACACAACAAGAAAACAAAGACTACAAAAAGATGACAAAAAATGTTGGAACATTCAAGGTAAACTATAGTTATTATAGTGCTAAAACAGACTTTTTGAGGTCTTTTCTGAAGGGTTGTCTCATTGTTAATCATACCACATTTTCTTTTTATGTTATTATAATCTTTGTATAGTTTAAGGTAAAACAAATTGAAATGATTCCCATTTAGAAAACTTTCATTATTACTACTTCTTGTACAAGTAATAAAGATCATTTATGTACCTTGGACTACAAAGTTTAATTAGGGATACTGGCATTATGATACTTAGGTGGACCATTTAAATTAAAAACTTAAGATATATATCGTATTGTAGTAATTCAAGGCAATCCATATTTGACTGTTGATCTGTGATGTCCATCTGGCACATTTGAGTTGTCCTTGGCCTCATTTCAAGGTGAAAAGGCATTTATATTGATATAACATGAAGTAACCTTTAGGTTTAGTTATCTCAGCTACAGTTATTTTAATTAGAATATAATTGGTGCACATGTCACTTTTACTGGATACTTATAATCTTGACCTCATTCTCATGGTTCATTGATTCATATTGACTGGATTCTTATGATCTTGACCTCTTTTTCATGGTTCATTGATTCATATTGAATTTAGTGAATAGTTCTCTGTCTGAATTACTTCATTAGATAAAACTTGTATCTAAGGTCTTTCCTGATGCCCTAACACAAAACACATATGTAGTTTGTTACTCGAGAAACATAATACTATATAATTTACTTTTCTACATTGGCTAGAGGTATAGGGGGAGGGTAGAGATCTCACAAACATGTTTAACCCCGCCACATTTTTGCGCCTGTCCCAAGTCAGGAGCCTCTGGTCTTTGTTAGTCTAGTATTATTTTAATTTTAGTTTCTTGTGTACAATTTGGAAATTAGTATGGCGTTCATTATCACTGTACTAGTATATATTTGGTTAGGGGCCAGCTGATGGACGACTCCGGGTGCGGGAATTTCCCGCTACATTGAAGACCTGTTGGTGACCTTCAGCTGTTGTTTTTTTCTATGGTCGGGTTGTTGTCTCTTTGGCACATTCCCCATTTCCATTCTCAATTTTGATATGTATTCATTCAAATTAGACTAATGATCAAGATAAATCTTTTTTTATTTTTAGGTTCATGAACCAGGTTCAATAGGAAAAGAATGTAAGTTATCTCCCCTTATAAAAAAACTTCTTTGTTTAGCATAGCAAAAGTTACCAAAACAGAAATTTTAGAAAAATAAAATATATACATACTATAATGACTTTAAAACCCTCCCTATTATTGAAGACCATATGTCGACCTCTAGATATTTTTTAGTTATTTGTGTCCCTACATGTATTCGCTGTTACAACATCTTGTTTTACTTATATAAAGTTGAACAATCTGTAATTTAAAAAAGGCCTTCCATCTCATGCATCTGACCCATTTTCATTTCCGCATGCTAACTTAAGATTGCCTCATACAAAATTAATGAAACTCATACACATTGATAAAAACCAAAACTCTCAGACAGAGTTAAAATTTGGGTAGTAAGTCACTTAGGGTTCTAGAGTCAGTAGATAGATATAGGAAGATGTGCTGTGAGTGCCAATGAGACAACCCTCCATCCAAATAACAATTTTAAAAAAAGTAAACCATTATAGGTCAATGTACGGCCTTCAACACAGAGCCTTGGCTCACACTGAACAACAAGCTATAAAGGGCCCCAAAATTACTAGTTTAAAACCGTTCAAACGGGAAAACCAACGGTCTAATCTATATAAAAAAACGAGAAACGAGAAACATGTATAAATTACTTAAACAAACGACAACTACTGTACATCAGATTCCTGACTTAGGACAGGTGCAAACATTTGCAGCGGGATTAAACGTTTTAATGGTACCAAACCTTCTCCCTTTTTCCTGAAACAATAGCATAACATCACAACATAGAAAAACATACGATAAAATATCAATTGGCAGGCTTAACTCAATCAAAAAAGGTAAATTAATACACTGAAGGAATAAATTTGATCTGCGATATCTGAATGATAATTAATAAAATATCAGGGATAAACATTCAAGGCCAAAAAGCAAACAAATAAGTCCAAACAAAGCAATGGCAAGACACCACTGCGAAATATTTAACCCTACGAAAATTATCACATTTGAAAAAAAAACGGTTTTAATAATACAGGTAAATCTTGAAGTTTATACAAATGTAGTGAAAATTAGAAGATATTCCAAATAATCAAAGCTGGTATATATAATATTCCATATTAATATAAAATAACAAAAAGGTATTATAAACAGTTTCAACAGGTCGAATTAACAAGAAAATACGATTAGAGAGTACTCGCAGTTACTGACAGCTAGTTAAAAGCCAAAAACAATAATAAAAAAAAAAAAAAAAAAAAACTTGGAAAATTGCTATTTTTTTTTTTAGATTCCTCATCCAAACTTACATAACTTACATTTGTTACATCCAAATTTTATGAAACTCATACACAATTCTTTCATTTATATGAAATATGACTTTTGTCTGACATATTTTAAATCTTTCAAATTCATCTATTTATAGGGTTATTCGTACAAAAATTAAAACACCATTAATTCTGCATTATGTTTATTTTTTAGTGAAAACACTGAACAATCAGATGATAGGAGTGTTTAACTTTGTGTTGACAGTGGGCGGGGCTTTTGTCTTTGGATACATGGCTACAAAGTATGCATTTGCTGATTCTGGACAAGATTCTTTCCCTTTGGTAAGTTAACCAGAATGTTACAGACATTTTGATAAGAGGAAAGTTTTTCTCAGTCTAATTATATCTTTTGGAATACAGTACCTGAAGTCATCTGTTATACAAACAGACATATTTTGAAAGGTAGTTTTTCTCAGTCTAATTATATCTTTTGGAATACAGTACCTGAAGTCATCTGTTATACAAACAGACATATTTTGAAAGGTAGTTTTTCTCAGTCTAATTATATCTGTTGGAATACAGTACCTGAAGTCATCTGTTATACAAACAGACATATTTTGAAAGGTAGTTTTTCTCAGTCTAATTATATCTGTTGGAATACAGTACCTGAAGTCATCTGTTATACAAACAGACATATTTTGAAAGGTAGTTTTTCTCAGTCTAATTATATCTGTTGGAATACAGTACCTGAAGTCATCTGTTATACAAACAGACATATTTTGAAAGGTAGTTTTTCTCAGTCTAATTATATCTGTTGGAATACAGTACCTTAAGTCATCTGTTATACAAACAGACATATTTTGAATAGTAGTTTTTCTCAGTCTAATTATATCTGTTGGAATACAGTACCTGAAGTCATCTGTTATACAAACAGACATATTTTGAAAGGTAGTTTTTCTCAGTCTAATTATATCTGTTGAAATGCAGTACGTGAAGTCATCTTTTAAACAGCTAAGAATGCAAACAAAACATTTTAAGCACTTGATTTAGTTTTAAATAATTTTAAACATAAGCTTTAGATAAAATAATATTTAGTGTATTCATCAATTAGATAGCAATAAACGTATTTACACTTTTGGTATTTAGCTGTATTTTGCCTCTGAATGACCTTTGATCTACTCTGAATAACCTTCTGACGTCGAGCAACAATCACTTTCTAATTTTAACGTCAAATGTTATAAATTGTGATGTCAAAGTTTATTGAAACCTGTGTGATTTTATGTAATGGCAAACAAATTTGCTTTCAAGTGTAAATAGTCTTTTAACAAACAAAAAATGTGTTGAGGTCTAGGTAGGTTCTTGAATTCCTACACCAGTACGTCCATTATCTGTTTTGTATTTCAGCAATTGATGTCTGGATTAGTACTTGGTACCATCGTGTTCTTTGCTGACCTTTATTTCTTAGTGAAAGAGGACATGAGGTGACACAAAAGGGAGGTAATCCAGTTTATACAGTGCAATCACATGAAACTGAATGGAGCCAAACCAATCAGAATGCCAAGAACTATAGACAGAGTCGAGCCACAAGGGAAGATGATGAATTGTAGAAAACTTTGGTGCTAGAATCAAGACTTGTTATTTATTTATTTATTGAAATAATAAACAGAGATTAAATATATGACTGATTTGTTGTTTTCTTTACAACTTAAATGAGTATCCATAACTTTTTTGTTAAATCTGTACAGGACTTTTCCACTGACAAACATCCCTTCCTTGAAGTGCCCAGACAATTCACGCTTGAACGTGTAGTATTAATCATTCAATTTCCATACTCAAATACTGTTTGGTACAGGTGAACAAGCAAAAGCATAAACTTCTAATTCTTGGGGAGATCTTTTAGAAACTTGATAAGAGACATACATGCACATAATAACTTTACAAAATACCAATTTTATTGCACTTGATGTGTGTTTGGACAACTGAGGTCTCTTCGGGGATGGTAACATAGTTAATAATCCAAAACCTAATACAAACTTTGAAGAGTAAATGGAACAACACAAAAGGACAAAAAGTATTGTCAATCCTGGACAAGGATTCAAATCAAAGCTATGCATCATGAAGAAATTAAGTCATTCATTTGGATGTGTTAGACTTAATCTAGTAATTGTTGTGTCATGGAAGAAAAAACTTGATACTGATATGACACAAAGGTTTACACACATGTCAATGTACAGTAAAACATTATGTTTGGGTCAAAATCACAATTTAGCATAGAAGTAAAATTTCACTTCACAATGAAAGAGAGGCAAAGCTTTCAACAGGACATTTAAAATCATAAGTCAAAATTAAACTGACAACCCATTGGCTTAAATAGAATGAAGACAAACAGAAAAACAACAGACTGAGTACAAAATACAGAAAACATAACATTAGAAAAAAAAAGTACTCAGCAGCACAACCCTCCCACCAAAAGCTGTAGATGTAACATGTGTATTAAGTTGCAAGTTGATGTGCCTGCAATTTCATTGTAAAATTGAGAAAAGAAATGGGGAATGTGTCTAAGGGACAACAACCCGACCATAGAAAAGACAACAGCAGAAGGTCACCAATGGGTCTTCAATGTAGCGAGAATTCCTGCACCCATAGGTGTCCTTCAGCTGGCCCTTAAAAATAAGTATACTAGTACAGTGATACTGGACATCATACTAAACTCCGAATTATACACAAGAAACTAAAATTAAAAATCATACAAGACTAACAAAGGCCAGAGGCTCTTGACTTGGGACAGGCCCAAAATTGCGGCGGGGTTAAATCTCAACCCCCCCCCCCCTATACCTGTAGCCAATGTAGAAAAGTAATTGATAAAAATACGCACATTAAAATTCAGTTCAAGAGAAGTCCGAGTCCTATGTCAAAATGTAAGCTACCTAAACCAAATATTTGAACTCGAGAATGTTCTAATTTCACGCTTTTAAATTATGTATGTTCAGAGAACAATGAAAAAGTGTCAAAACAGTAATTTGGTATATAACTTTAATAATGAAAATGTGTATTAAGGTTCAAGTTGATATGACCACAACCTCAGAGTGAACTACCTTCAATAATAAATTTGCTTGAACAGGATAAGCAAATGTTATGAAACTTATAAACAATGCTTTTTACCACAAAACACAGATCATGATGAATTTCTGGTGGCGTCAATTTTACCTTACTAGAGTTATGCCCCATTGCAAATCAAAAATGTTGAATTTGAAGTTTCAATTTTTAACCGGATTTTTGTGACAAAAATGTCGGTTATTGATTTGTGGATGTACGGCGGGCGGGTGGGCCGGCGGGTGGGCGGGCGGCATCAAATGTTGTCCGTGCATTAACTCATGAACCGTTCAACCAAAGCTTTTGAAATTTTAATATGTTATTACTGACAACTATACGAAGGTCAAGTTCAATAATGGAGATTTTGACTTTTACCGTTCAGGAGTTATGGTTCTTGAAAGATTGAAAAATGGAGTTGTCCGTGCATTTACGCATGAACTGTTCTACCAAAGCTTCCCAAATTTTAATATGTTGTTACTAATGAAAGAATGGAGGTCAAGTTCAATAATGACGAATTTGACTTTTACCGTTCAGGAGTTATGGTTCTTGAAAGATTGAAAAATGGAGTTTCCAGTCGTGTCCGTGCATTTATGCATGAACTGTTCTACCAAAGCTTCCGAAATTTTTATATGCTGTTACTGATGATAAAATGGAGGTCAAGTTCAATAATGACGATTTTGACTTTTACCGTTCAGGAGTTATGGTTCTTGAAAGATTGAAAAATGGTTTTTTCCCGTCGTGTCCGTGCATTTTCTCATGAACCATTCAACCAAAGCTTTTGAAATTTTAATATGTTGTTACTGATGACAAAATAGAGGTCAAGGTCAATAATGACGATTTTGACTTTTACCGTTCAGGAGTTATGGTTCTTGAAAGATCGTAAAATATGGTGTTTCCATTCAGGTTGTTGCATTTACTCATGAACCATTCAATCTAAGCTTTTCAAATTTTAATATGTTGATACTGATGACAAAATGGAGGTCAAATTTGATATTGACGATTTTCACTTTCACCATTCATCAGTAATGGTTCTTGTGATATTGCCAGGACACAAATAAATGTTAATAAATCCGGTTTGCTGTCGTTGTGACAGCCTCTTGTCTAACTTTAGTTTGCCTCATCAAAATGTAATGACTCTTATACACAATTCTAAAGTATACCATAAACAACTGAAAGCAAATTCTACAACTCTAAACTCTGTGTATATGAAACAGCACTCATATAATATCAGTGACTGTACAAAGGATCATTTCATGCACACTATTAAAGGTTCAGGAAAACATGAGCATGTGCAAGGCTACAGTTAGCTAAAATACTAAATACCAATGCAGAAACAAAAGCTAAAAATATTTGTCTTTTAAATTTATTTATGAGCAAATTGATGTTAATCTGCCAAAAAGCAGATGTTATAATTGTATGCAACAGTTTAATTATAACTTCTTGACATTATTCAGATTGCCACACATGAACATTTGAAGGACATTTCTACATTTTTGTGCTCTAGAAATAATGCCATCATAAAAATCTTAAAGCCTGTTTGCCCTAATTGTCTAAAACTTAATTAACTGTCATATGAACGTTATCATAGGTCAGTCATCATAAATCTGTATAAAATAAAGGTCACCAATATAACCTTGTCACAGTAAGTGAAGAGTAATCTTTTCTATTGCTCTTGGCTCACTGGAATAACTCATTGATGTTTACCCTCGGTTCCTTTTGCATTCGTTTAAAATTAGCATTATTTTTACAGCGGATTTCATTGAGTGTGAAGCCACATTGTATATCTTTGGTTAGCTGGCTTGTAAGCTGAACAGTGAAGTTATTGTTAGGTCAGGTACACTACCCTCCTTTGAGAGTAGACTAGTCCAGCAGATAACTAATCTATCTGTCTCTGGTGGACTATACTACTTCCAAATAAGGGCAGTTTACCTGACCTAATAATGACTTTACGGTTCAGATAACAAGCAAGCTAACCAAAGATATTACCTTTCCCTACACACTCAATGAAATCGGCTATAAATGAATGAAGATTTCAACATTGTTAGCAGCATGCGTCTTGTATGAGAATTGAAAACAATTATGTGGAATGCTGAATTAATTAATTTTGAACGAAATATATGTTCTTTTTTGTATTTTAATAGTATTGTGTTGTCATCTGTGTATCTTATTTTGTGTGTAAGAGAACTTGTCTAGGTGTGATGCGACTCAAAGCTTGACCCATGGTATAAACACTTGTGGTTTGTTGAAGAAAGTATATTGGCATCTTGTTCTCTTATTTTGTGGGTGAGAGAACTTGTCTGGGTGTGGTGCGATTCAAAGCTTGACACATGCTATATATATATATATATATATATATATAGACACTTGTGTTTTGTTGAAGAACATACACTGTCATCTGGGTATCTCAAAAGCTTGACACATGGTTTGGACATTTGTGATTTGTTGAAGAACGTATGCTGTCATCTGGGTATCTACGGGTGCGGGAATTCTCGCTACATTGAAGACCCATTGGTGGCCTTCGGCTGTTGTCTGCTCTATGGTCGAGTTGTTGTCGCTTTGACACACTCCCCATTTCTTTTCTCAATTTTATCTTATTGTGTGGGTAAGACAATTTTTCTTTGATAGGTTCTACTCAGAGCTTGACATATGGGATAGACATCATTATCAGTTTGTATTTTGCTGACGAATGCATGATGTTATCTGGGCTTCTTATTTTGTGGGTAAGAGAATTTGTCAAGGTGTGGTTCGATTCTTGTTTTTTTGTTTGTTGAAGAACGTATATTGTTAATAAGGCTGGATATCTTGGCAGATTCATGTTTGAATGATCCTTTTCCGTTTTTATAGTTTTTTGTTTTCTCTTGTGACAAGATAATTTCTCTTCGTTTTAAAAAAAAATCATGTCTTTTTAATATAGTTATAAATAAGCGTTTAAGGAGTCCAACTGCTTCATTTCCTTGTCAATCATTAAGTTACTTTTCATCGTCCAGTTTTCTTACAATATTTTGAATAAGCCATGCTTTTGCCAGTCTTGTTTATTGTTTTTAGTTTGTGAAATCCTTTGTTGTGCGTGCAAGGGGACTTTAAAACACGTTTTATATAGTTAGTTTGTTACCAACTCTTGCAAATGTTCCTTTAAAGAGAACTGTTATAGTTGATGTTAGAATCGTTCTTTACTTCATCACTGAATAACAACTGGCAAGATGGTGAACATAAAAACTGAAAAGTATAGTTCCTTAAATAGATTTTTTTTTTTACATATGATTAATTGTCTTTTCGATAATCAATTGAAAAGAGATTAGATTCAGATATGGATTTAAAGGGGTCAGGGGCAGGGGTTTCCTCCCCTGAAATGTCACCTAGAAAATATTGGTGAGTGTCTGCTCTATGTCGAGGCAGTATGTTAATACGCCTAAAGCCATATGATCTTAACATATAATTTAAGTACAGAAAATATTGCGGTTTTACAATTATTTTTATTCATAAATTAATCAAACTTCATACCAAATAAATAAGGTAGCTATTCAGATTTTTACAATTCTTCGTCCGTTGTTTCTGCTTCATTTATCGATCTATCGTCGTTTTCATCATCACCCTCATCTTCATACTCAGTAGACTCATCATCCTCGGATCTATCCTCCATTAAAACAACATCGTAGTCTTCGTCTTCCTCTTCATCATCAGTTTCTGCCATTAATTGGGCAAAAATGTCATCGACTGAATCTTCATCTTCTTCATCGCCTTCATCGTCACCCTCATTCTCATCATCATTTTCATCTAAATGATCAGTTTCATCGGCTTCGTCGTCTTCAGGATCATCGTCATTGATATCGGAATCATCAATGCCATCATGGATATCATCTTCATGATCAATGTTATCGTTTTCATGGTCGATGTTTTCATCATCATGGCCTATGTTTTCGACATTGATTTCGTTGTTTCCTTCATCATCATTGTGACAAATTCCTTCGTCCACGCCTCTTTCATCGATATCATTGTCATCTGCGTTATTAAAACTCTCCGGTTCGACGTCGGAAGGGCCATGTTCATCGTTTATTTCTACACTTTCTCTATTGATCTCTTCACTATTTTCATCGTTCCCTTCATTGTCGATATTATCTCCATTCTCATCATTGTTTTCTGCATTTAAGCCGCCCCTGTCCTGGACACCATCGGTTTCAATGTCCTCCCAGGGGAAGTATTGGCTGACCTCGTTATCGACACCATGGAAATCTTCTCTGGCACGGGTCCTACTATTCTCCCAGTAGAAAACTTCTACGTATCCAACGCAATGCCCAGTACTGCTGTCTCTGTCATTATTCCGACTGGTTTCTCCCGGATAACTATTGATCTCTTGCATGTTGCTCTGTTCATCTATTCCAATATTTTCTGTATCATAATTAATGACGTCTTCAATGACAGATATATTTTCGTAATACTGATCAAAGCTCATTCCATAATTATGTTCAGTATTAGTCCTGTCGTCTTCGATGTGTTGAGGCTCACCATTTTCACCATTCAAAGAGTTGTGTCCAATAATTGTTCTGATTTCCTGTTGACCACTAGTCAGGTTTTCTTCTTCATTGTATTGTTCCACATTCTCCTCATCATCTACATTTCCGCCATCAATGTTTTCAGTATCAAGCATAGCGTTTCCTTCATTCAAATTGTTTTCATCTTGGTTCCCATTGTTAACTTCGCCATCATTTTCATTGTTAACCTCTACATCGTTTTGATTACCATCCTCGACCTCATCATGTTGAACAAGTAAACCATTGCTTTCGTCTCCCTCTTCATTTTCAATAGCCTCTACAATTTCATTGTTTTCTTCGTTATTTTCATTTTCCTCCTCATCTTCGTTACCCTCATCCTCATTATTGACCACCTCACGAGGTTGTTCTGCATTAGACTGTCCATCAAGATTTCCAATTATGTGACCATTTTCATCTCCATCTTGGTTGCTCTCTTCATTATTTTCATTTCCCTCTTCGTTGCCATCATCTTCATTATTTACAACAGCCGCAAGAGGTTGTTCTTCATTTGCCTGTCCATCGAGATTACCAAGTACGTGACCATTTTCCTCCTCAACACTTTCCTCCTCATCTTCATCTTCTAAAACATCTTCTTCGTTTTCCTCTTCCTCTTCCGATTCCTCTTCCATGCTTTCCTCGTCATCGTCTGACTCGAGCTCCGATGTGATGACGACGTTATTATTGCTTTGGCTGATAGCTTGTGTAAGTTGTACTCGGACGGTCATTAAATACTTCAATTCTGTTTCATCTAGACCCAATACTCCAAGATTCAGGGATCGCAGATCTGAATTTGACAAAAGTATTCTTATTGTAAAACTCATCTAAACATTTTTCAAACAGTAAAACTACATTTAATATACATTTCTGTTTGTTCTATTTTCACTGTAGTTTCAGTATAGACTTTTCTTTTTATTGATACTACCCTGGGACTTCTACAACAGTCTCTATACTACCTACCTTAACAATCGCATATGCCTTACATCTTATTAGTCCCATTCACCAATGTCAAACTTTTTTTTTATGGACAAAACCTTATTATTTATTCTGTAATACTTCAGTCATTGATTTTGTTTCTATCGTATCATCAGGATGTAAGACTATTTTAACACATAGTCAATGTTATAGTTATCTCATTTGATTCCAAAGACCCGATTCCAAACAATGTATAAAAGTCAAAACTTATAAATTCTTACTTAATTGTTTATCATACTGCATCTGGCAAATTTTCTCCACAGTGTTAACAGACATTTTGCAGAACAGACTTAAATGTTTGAGACGATAGCATCTCCCCAGAAAGTACAGGATCTCGTCGTCAACTGGCTGGTTCTTGTCAAGGTGAAGGCTGAAACTCTCTGAAAACAAATAACCTAAGTTAATAATTAATCTCAAGTAAAATAAGTGTTCGTATGCAGATTTATGTTTAAAAACGGGAGATGTATATGTTTGGTTACCTTGACATACAATTAGTGGTAGGATCCATGTAGAAATTTCATAAGTGGGCTTCAGTGATTGCCTAATTTATCAACAAACAATTTACCACAAAAGAAGGATCCGTGTCCCTCGAAAACCCTCCAAATCCGCCTCTAATTACATAATGGTGATATCGGATTATCCCGTTAGTTTTATCGTTTGAATCGTTTTACATTGCCATTTCGGGCTTTTATAGCTGCCTATGCGGTATGGAATTTTCTCATTGTTGAAGGCCGTACGATGACCTATAGTTGTTAATTTCTGTGCCATTTTGGTCTCTTGTGGAGAGTTGTTATACAACTTAATGACACTTTCAAAATTATAAGGTTCCATTAGAAATTCGGTTGGACTAAACCGCTGCGAATAATTGAATCAATGATTATTTCTTTTGTTAGAGTAAACAATGATTATTTCTTTTGTTAGAGTAAACAATGATTACCATACTTATTGTAAAAACAGCTGATGTTATGAAGTAAATTTAAAAATCATCGGTTGTTGCTAGAGGAACATTGTTGTTGTGATGAATCATGTATTCATTATGTTATTATATCGGAGAAAACATTGCTGATGAGATTAATCAATGTTTCACTACCAAAATTGTCATAGTACACATTACTGGTGTGATAAATCAATGATTCGCGACACAAATAGTTTAATTATGATTGCTGATATAAACCAACAATGATTCATTTATATAAAGTGTTAAATAGTTATTGCTGATCTGAGTTATCAGTGATTCACTTACCTATAGTGTTTAGAGTAAATATTGCTGATGTGATTAATCAATGAATCACTTACCTAAGGTGTCAGAGTAAACATAACTGATGTGATTAATCAATGATTCACTTACCTAAGGTGTCAGAGTAAACGTTACTGATGTGATTAATCAATGATTCACTTACCTAAAGTGTCAGAGTAGACATTACTTATGTGATTAATCAATGATTCACTTATCTAAAGTGTCAGAGTAAACATTACTGATATGATTAATGAATGATTCACTTACCTAAAGTGTCAGAGTGAACATAACTGATGTGATTAATCAATGATTCACTTACCTAAGGTGTCAGAGTAAACATTGCTGATATGATTAATGAATGATTCACTTACCTAAAGTGTCAGAGTGAACATAACTGATGTGATTAATCAATGATTCACTTACCTAAGGTGTCAGAGTAAACATTGCTGATATGATTAATGAATGATTCACTTACCTAAAGTGTCAGAGTGAACATAACTGATGTGATTAATCAATGATTCACTTACCTAAAGTGTCAGAGTAGACATTACTTATGTGATTAATCAATGATTCACTTACCTAAAGTGTCAGAGTAGACATTGCTGATATGATTAATGAATGATTCACTTACCTAAAGTGTCAGAGTGAACATAACTGATGTGATTAATCAATGATTCACTTACCTAAAGTGTCAGAGTGAACATAACTGATATGATTAATGAATGATTCACTTACCTAAAGTGTCAGAGTGAACATAACTGATGTGATTAATCAATGATTCACTTACCTAAGGTGTCAGAGTAAACATTAATGATGTGATTAATCAATGATAGACTTACCTAAAGTGTCAGAGTAAACATTGCTGATATGATTAATGAATGATTCACTTACCTAAAGTGTCAGAGTGAACATAACTGATGTGATTAATCAATGATTCACTTACCTAAAGTGTCAGAGTAGACATTACTTATGTGATTAATCAATGATTCACTTATCTAAAGTGTCAGAGTAAACATTACTGATATGATTAATGAATGATTCACTTACCTAAAGTGTCAGAGTAGACATTGCTGATATGATTAATGAATGATTCACTTATCTAAAGTGTCAGAGTAGACATTACTGATATGATTAATGAATGATTCACTTACCTAAAGTGTCAGAGTGAACATAACTAATGTGATTAATCAATGATTCACTTACCTAAAATATCAGAGTAAACATTAATGATGTGATTAATCAATGATAGACTTACCTAAGGTGTCAGAGTAAACATTGCTGATGTGATTAATCAATGATTCACTTAATCAATGATTCACTTAATCAATGATTCACTTAATCAATGATTCACTTACCTAAAGTATCAGAGTAAACATTACTGATGTGATGAATCAATCCACACAATCTAGTCTGTGCCTCTGCTCTCGACTCTACAATCGCTGGCCATGCAATAATGTCAATCTCTTTCATAGGAACAGTTTCTGGTAGTGCATGCTGTATACCATGACGGAATCCAGAAGCATAGATATAGAATATGACTTTGGTGTCAGGACATTGCCTTTTAAAGTAGGTCCACGTCTCTGGTTCTATTACCCAACTATTAATATCGCAATCAATAGTAAGAGTAAATGTTTTCATTTTCTGTTCCCTGGCGAAATGCCTTAGAATTTCTCCGTTTACCGTGTTGTAATTAGTATAGATATAAGTTAATCCTTTCATCTTTGACATAGCATTTCTATAACGTGATATAGAGATGGGGATGACATTGGTTTGGAACATGTCTTCCATGTATAGAAATTTCAGAGTTTTTGATGCTGCTCCCCGTCCGAGGGACTCTAATATTCTACAACCATCTACAAGTGTTACACGTGCAGCGATTAAGTTTAGTACTTCAAGTTCCCGGCATCGTCTCAGAAAACGACAGAGCGAAGCAACGACACGATTTTTAGAGGCTACAAAATGCCAGTGATTTTCCATATTAGCATGGTAGAGTGTAAATTCTTTGAGTCGCATGTTTGCTATGACTGCTAACTTCTTCAGAAAGACTTCAGTCGCTTGAGAAATGACTTTCACCGTTCGATAGGTAGGTCCCTGGAATCTTATAGCTAACGATCGCAAGTGTTTTCCAAACCTTTTAATATATCTACAAGCTCTTTCCGCCGTGCCCATAGCATCGAATCCACCAAAGCTAACACACCGGTACCGCCATAGTAATGGCGTTTCAAAGAGCCGCAACCAGTTTTTACATACACGGGCTGCAGCCACTCGTTCACTGTCATCCAAGTATTTGTAAACCTCTATTAAGGCAACATCTGGAAGATAACACCAGTCGCTACTTTGTCCTAAATCACACATGTTTAGGAAAGTTTGTAGACACCAACGTTACCCATGCAAACACTTATCCTGAAGATCCAAGCGTGCGCAGATTTACCACAGAAACGACAATGGGGAACGTCACAAAGATCATTACATTATAGTCGGTCCAATCAGAAATTTTAATAAAAAATACCAAACATTAAAATGGCTTTAAATATCGTAAATCGCTTTTTTTCGTTGTCTAAATACTTCTAAAAAAAATTAAAACATGACGTCCAGTTGATTTTTCCCAAACAAAAAATGCTTAAAAATTCGGACTACGGCGAGTCCAACGTCATAATGTCTCAATTTGACACTATGGAGAACGTCAAGCCTAGTAACGTCAAACTGAATGGAAAGTAGTTGGGTTGTTGGAAAAGTTTGTGAGATATTCACGTCAGTGTCAAGAATATTTAACAGTAGTATGGAACAATCGACATGGGTTGATCTACCAGATGTCGTGGTTATAGAGTTATTTAGATTTTTAAAAGACAAAGATCGAGCGGCTGCCGCGCTAGCATGTAAAAACTGGGCAAGATTGTTTAAGACGCCATGCCTATGGCGCTCTCGACACTTTGAGATGGGAGGTTATAGGGCGCACAATAATGGAAGCCGCGCTTGTGCGTTTTCAAGTTTATTCGGAAACTATGTTAGATATTTATCGATTTCGTGTAGTCATCCTTCATATCACACAACAAAAATATTCCAGAGAGCTATCGAGGACGTCCTAGGAAAAATGCGCACGTCGAATTTATTTGAGTTTGAGCTGGAAAGATTAGAACTTGAACGTTTTTGGAAGTACGAAACACCCCGTGATAAATTAATAGCATGTTTTGTTAGGTTTTTAAAAACACAAAAATATTTGAAAATATTTGATATGACAGCTGCACAATGTAACTTAGATGGAGGTTGTCGAATTCTACAAGCAGTGGGCAATAATTCTGGTCACAAAGTACAAGATGTTTTTATAGAAGACTTTTTTCATTCAAGGCTAGCAGTATTTCAAACTGATCATTATAAGTCTGCAATTTACAAATTTACAAACATAAACTATTTAGGAATCAATTACAACTGCTTGTCCGATGAAATTATTGAAACTTTTTCCAAAACACTTGAAGGAAAATTGGAGTGTATGAACATCAAAGTTTACCGAAACGATCCACATTTCCACACCATAAGTGGCAGCCAGTGGTCTATGTTACGACGGAAGTGTCCAAAGTTGAAGGTAACCATGTGGTTTGAAAGCATTGGACATTCCACAGATATAATTCCGGTTCTTGTGAAGGAGATTCCATTAAAAGACTTACATATCTGGACAGGATATGATGATGATGTGGAATGGAGACTTGCAATAACGATAGACCATATTGCAAATTCTTACGCCAATACTTTAAGTAAGTCAAATTGAATACTTGCAAGTCTTATCAATAGGATAATTGGTCAGCGGAAAACATTAGAAAAGTAACCCTTCTTTTGATTAAGGTAAAGAAGACAAGAATGTGATTACCTCTACTAATATTCAATAATAGAAATTTTAAAACGAAATCGTTAATGTTTTGATTTTAGAAATATATATATACAAATTGTCTTTTGAACAGTTTTATTTAAAATACATGTATATACACACTCATTATTTATCGTATGTGTCTGTCGCATATTGTTGGTTTTTTTTATTTAAGTCAGACCGATAGTTTCTCGTTTCTTGTTTTACATTTATTATTTCGGCGCAATTTAAAGCTATATAAGTGATATTGGTTTTGCTCATTGTCGAAGGTCTACAGCAGCGACCTACAGTTGTAAAAAAACATCATTAAAGTGCAAAAACTCCGATAAGGTGTCCTTATTATCTTATTTGTAGACCTTGTCTTACTGGTCATTTTGCTTATATTAGTTTCTTTCTATCTGTACTGTTTTCAAAATGACGAAGGAAAATTAAGATAAAATTTGTCAATTAAGGGCATTAATTCCTGCAACAAGGCATCTGACTGTCTTGATTTAAATTATAGCAGGTAGATCGCAACATTCTGGACATTTTAGATCCTAATATATTTTCTCTATTCATAGCAGTTTTTAGTATAATAGACAAAAACTTGCATTTTACCCCTTTGTTCCATTTTTAGGCCATGGCGGCTATATTGGTTGTCTGGCGGGGTTATCGGACACATTCCTTAAACTACACACCCCTATTATAATTGTGGCCAACTTTGGTTGAATTTGGCCCAGTGAGATTAGTTTCAGAGGAGAATAATGTTTTAAAAGTTAATCGACGACAGATCGAGGCCAAGTGATGAGAAAAGCTCACTTGACGCATTGGTCCAAGGGGAGCCTCACATTTATCTGATTTTTTCCTGCAGTACCACATTATGATAAAATTTAAACTATGCTTTGAGACTTGGATTGAGGGTTGTCTCATTGACACTCATATCGCATCTTCTTATATTTATTAAACGGTACGAATGCGAATTAAGGCGTAAAAAACAAAAGAGGAAACACAGAACTGCACTTATTATAATGACTTTACTAAAAGATTGATTGTTTTATTTTATTCCAGGCATGCTCTCGCTAGAACTAGATAATAATCACGAATTTGTGGACGATAATGTACTGGCACTGTTACAAAAGTGTAAGAAACTAAACCAGCTTACTCTCAATGCCAATGTTGTGGTCAGCACGATCAGGGCTATCTGTCTCTTGCGGTCAGAAAAGAAAACCAGTAAGTAAAATTCAATAGTAAAAGTACCACAAACGATATGACAGGTAAAATTGAATTTTAACAGTTTGTGTGAATTGATATTAAAACTAGAAAAAATATTTTTCTAACTATTTGGATAGTGTCGGTTTTAATTAACGCTCAGCAGAAAACAAAATGCATATCTAGGACGAGAATATGTTAATATTATATGAATCTTAACACTGCTCTGTACCAATTCCCTCAGACGGACTTTTTTCAGTGCTAGTTCACAAGGTAACAGCCCACAGGACGAAATGTAAGCCTAACTGGACACATTATTCTGACTCCGAGACGACTGCTTAACATTTGGTCATTGATGCAACAAACCTTTTAAAGAAGAACATTTTTAATAGCACTATAATACAATTCTCAGGAATACAATTTAGATAACGATCACATTTTTACGTAGATCATAATACTAGTACACAGTTTTGCTTAGTCACATTTTGGAGCAGGTATATACAGTTTTTCATAACTGACACGCTTAGAGTAGGTATATAATATAATTTAAATTTCTTAGGGTAAGAATTTAGGAATGTTTCTGTTACAACCTCGCATCTTAGAGAATATATTTGTCGTTAACCTCAAGATGTCCTTTTGTTTTTGTGCAATCCCCTTTTATTCATACTGTATAAATAACAATTGCTGAAGTCCTTGTTCATAAAACTGGATAGACATAATATTTTATATGCTGACTTCTGGCCTTTGTTAGTCTTGTATTATTTTAATTTTAGTTTCTTGTGTACAATTTGGAAATTAGTATGGCGTTCATTATCACTGGACTAGTATATATTTGTTTAGGGGCCAGCTGAAGGACGCCTCCGGGTGCGGGAATTTCTCGCTACATTGAAGACCTGTTGGTGACCCTCTGCTGTTGTTTTTTATTTGGGCGGGTTGTTGTCTCTTTGACACATTCCCCATTTCCATTCTCAATTTTATTCATCTGTATAAATATAAGAAGATGTGGTATAAGTGCAAATGAGACAACTCTCCGTCCAAGTCACAATTTATAAAGGTAAACCATTATAGGTCAAAGTACGGTCTTCAACACGAAGTCTTAATTGGCCCACACTGAACAGAAGGGCCCAAAAATTACAAGTGTAAAAACATTCAAACGAGAATACCAACGGTCTACTCTATATAAAAGTATGAATAGGTAAATAAAGACTGTTTTGGTCGTCATGTTTTGTTGCAATCGTGTATAATGATAATGCTTTTACATTTACAGCCTTACAGTCCCTCCATCTGACCGCATGTGGACTGTCCGAACAAGAATGGACTGTCTTGTGTCAAATCAAAGATGAGTTTTCTGAGATGATTGAACAACAGGGTCTGGACTACAAATTCTGTACTGATTTGTTAATAGACCTGACGCCAATGTAGATGATCTTGGTCCATCATAAAAAATATTGACAATCAATTATGAAGTTTTGAATATATATATATATTGTTTTCTTGATTAAAAGAGCTATGTAAAACCACTTGCTCATCTTTAAGGTTTTGTTTTTGCCATTGCATTGTCAGTTTTTCTTCGCTTTATGAGTTTTGAATCTCAACTTGGTATGAACAGTGAATATGATTATCTTGAATGTTCATGAAATATTTGCCACTGTAGTAAAACATCTATCAATATGTGAAAATAATCCTGCATTTACATGGAACAAGCAATATATGTGAATATAATCTTACAAATACATGAAATATTCGCCACTGGACTCAACAATTAATAAAAACTTGATAATAATCCTACATTAACATGAGAAATATTTGCCACTGGACTCATAAATGCTGCATATAAATGAGAAATATTTTCCACTGGACTGTGCAATCAATCTATGTGCGAACATAATCTTCCATGTACATGCAATATTTGCCACTGGACTCAACACTCAATCAATACATGAACATAATCCTGATCCTGCAAAAAGATAAATGTATGTCACTGAACTCAACAATCAATATTTGAAAAATGTCTTGCATATACATGAAATATATGTTACTGGACTCAACAATTAATCAATTAACAAACATGATCTAGCATATACATGAAATATTTGCCACTGGACTCCACAATCAACAAATAAACACACATGATATTACATGTACCTAAATTGATTGTCACAGGACTCAACAACCAGTCAAAAAGTGAAACTTATCTTGCATATATATATATATATGAATTATTTACCACTTTACTCAACAATCAAGCAATACAAGGACATGATCTTGAATATGCATGAAATATTTGTCATTGGACCTATCAAACAAGCAAAAAATACGTGATCATGCTCTTGCATATACATGAATTGATTGCCACTGGAATCAACAATCAATCAATACATGAACAAAAAGATCGCATGTACATAAAGTTTGCCACTGGATTCAACAATCAATCTATGTGAATATGCAAGAAAAATTTGTCACTTGACTCAGCAATCGATCAAAAAGTGAACATTATCTTGCATATACATGAATATTTGCAACTGAACTCAACAATTAATATATTCATGATCATAGTATTGCATATATATGAAATATTTGCTACACTAAGCGATAATGATGTTCTTAAATATGTATGAAATATTTGCCACTGGATTCAACAATCAATTCATAAGAAACCATAAGCTTGCATTAACATGAATAATTTGCAACTGGACTTAATAATCTTTCAATATGTGAACATAATCTTGAATACACATGAAATATTTGCCACTGGTTCATAGTGTTTCTGACACATGAAATATTTGCCAATAGACCCAACAATCTATCAATATGTGAATATACATGATATATTTGTTACTGGACTAAACAATCAAGCAATACAGGGACATGATATATTTGTTACAGGACTAAACAATCAAGCAATACAGGGACAAGATATATTTGTTGATTGATGTTAAGTAAGGCACAACCAATCAAATTGTGAAAATGAAGTTTGGTTTTGGGGATTATCAAGGATTATGTGTTATTTATTCACAGAGATCACATTCTTCCAGAAAAGAATTCCTGTTCACTTTGAGTTTATCATCAGTCCTTGTTCATAGTGTAGGATTCTTACACATGATATATTTCCCACTGGACCCAACAATCTATCAATATGTGAGGCTTATCTTGAATATACATGATATATTTGCCACTGGACCCAACAATCTATCAATATGTGAGGCTTATCTTGAATATATATGATATATTTGTCAACAATCAAGCCTGTATATGGAGTAAATATCTCCAAATTGATAGGATATTCCAGGGTTTGTATGTCCTTATATGATTTCCTTGATAGAGGGTTGCTGCTCACATCTGACGCAAGGAAGCCATTAAACCAAAAGTTCCAAATGGTGAAGTTGAAATCATACATTCGTAAATTTTACGGACACCATCACCAGTTGGTTGACTGTAATGGAATTTCCTTTTCACAGATGATATTGGATATGTTCCATATGTTATAACTATAATTCCCTTTTAAATGTGACCAAGCAAATTAAGACTTTTTACCGGGTTTGTAATAACATGAGCAACATGACATGTGCCACGTGTGGAGCAGAATCTGCTAACCTTTTCAGAGCACCTGAGATCACCCCCAGTTTTTGTAGGGGTTAATGTTGCTTAGTGTTTAGTTTTCTATGTTTTGTCTTGTGTACTATTGTTTGTTAGTCTCTTTTTTAAGCCATGGCAGTGTCAGTTTATTTTTTATCCCTCTTTTTTAAACCACTCAATGCATTAATGAAATAAAAACACCAGATTCTTTCATTTGTATTTTTATTATATCAACATGTGTATATTCAATGAACATATAGATTAACAAAATACCTGATAATAAACCAGTTATAGCACACTTTGATACTGTGTATACATAATTGGTATCAGTGTCACATTGCTTATGGTTGTTCAGTTACCTAGGGAAGCACCTTGTTATCTCATCTACAGATAGGTTCTAACAAGAATGTGTCCAAAGTACATGGATGCCCCACTAGCACTATCATTTTTCATGTTCAATGGACAGTGAAATTGCATAAAAAATCTAATTTGGCATTAAAATTATAAAGATCATATCATATGGAACATGTGCACTAAGTTTCAAGTTGATTGGACTTCAACTTCATCAAAAACTACCTTGACCAAAAACTTTAACCTGAAACTCCCACTTTCATTTATTATGTTCAGTGGACCGTGAAATTGGGGTCAAAAGACTAATTTGGCTTTAAAATTAAAAAGATCATATCATAAGCAACAAGTGTACTAAGTTTCAAGTTGATTGGACTTCAGCTTCATCAAAAACTACCTTGACCAAAAATTTAACCTGAACGGACGGACGCACAGACGAACAGAGCCACAGACCAGAAAACATAATGCCCCTCTACTATCATAGGAGGGGCATAAAAAAATCATATATTGATGGTTTTCAATGACTTCATCGGGTGTTATGCACATTCTAATCTGACAAACATTATGAACTGCATGTTAAAAAGTTACAAGTTATTTAAAAAAAAAATCCCCAATTTTAAAGATGATTATAACTTGCCTCTTGCTGAGGGAATAGCATTACATAAATGGTGATAAGAAATAAGATTTTGTTTTACTATTGTCACACTTCTTCATTAAAGTTTTCCAGAAATGCAGAATACATGCAAGTACATATGAAATTTAGTTTTTGGATTAAAATTTTGTTGCATCAAATAAAAATTAATTTAGTGATTAGCATGATAAATCAGATACTAATTTTACATCTAATTTACTTAACACAACTACCAATATCTTGGATTCCACAAACCCTCATGATAAAATTAACAATACACAACATATTATTCTTTTGAAATTTTATGAAATTATACACCAATCTCAATTTTTTTTATGAATGAGTAACACCATTTGACCAGAGGTCAATTTGCGTAAATTTTCACTGTGACATTATAGTATAAGCATTGTAACATATGAAATAAATGGGAAAATGCAGTTATCTATGAAGTTATCTAAACACTATAAAAATATTGCACACGAATAAAATGTCAGAGGTTTTCAATTTATAACCATTGAGTACAGTAATTAAATACAAGAGTGCACACACTGAAATGTCTCGCCTTCTTTACTAATCATTGATATTATGTTGATACTCCTAAATATAAAGCTTTATTACCACTGTCACATAAACTTAACATGGACCATGAAAATGAGGTCAAGGTCAGTTGAACCATATGCCAGGCAGACATGTACAGCTAACAATGCTTCCATACAACAAATATAGTTGACCTATTGCTTATAGTTTACGAAAATAGACCAAAACACAAAAACTTAACACTGAGCAATGAACCATGAAAACCAGGTCAAGGTCAAATAAAACCTGCACGACTGACATAGAGATTATAAAATATTTCCCTACACCAAATATAGTTGACCTATGACATATAGTATTAGATAAAAAGACCAAAACTCAAAAACTTAACTTTGACCACTGAACCATGAAAATGAGGCTAAGGTCAGATGACATCTGCCCGCTAGACATGTTACACCTTACAATCGTTCCTATAACAAATATAGTAAACCTATTGCATAAAGTATGAGAAAAACAGACCAAAACACAAAAACTTAACTATAACCACTGAACCATGAAAATGAGGTCAAGGTCAGATGACACCTGGCAGTTGGACATGTACACCTTACAGTCCTTCCATACAACGAATATACTAGACCTTTTGCTTATAGTATCTGAGATATGGACTTGACCACCAAAACTTAACCTTGTTCACTGATCCATGAAATGAGGTCGAGGTCAAGTGAAAACTGTCTGACGGGCATGAGGACCTTGCAAGGTACGCACATACTAAATATAGATATCCTATTACTTACAGTAAGAGAGAATTTAACATTACAAAAAATCTGAACTTTTTTTTCAAGTAGTCACTGAACCATGAAAATGAGGTCAAGGACAATGGACATGTGACTGACGGAAACTTTGTAACATGAGGCATCTATATACAAAATATGAAGCATCCAGGTCTTCCACCTTCTAAAATATATAGCTTTTAAGAAGTGAGCTAACACCGCCGCCGCCGCCATAGCCGCCGGATCACTATCCCTATGTCGAGCTTTCTGCAACAAAAGTTGCAGGCTCAAAAAAAACTATAAATCTGTCATAAATCTGGCTTTGATACTATTTTAAATTTACCTAACATTCACTAATAGTATCATCATTGTTGTTTTTCTTTCTTTCATCTTTTTATTTTGAATTTTCATCGATTTTTTGATTTTTTGAGGTCATTCCCTCATTATTTTTAAACTAAATGTCATGACTGTGTTGTTCTATGATACAAAGACCAGACAGTTCACACAATAAAACTGTGGCTGGAATCTCTTCATACAACATCTGTGGTACATAATGTTGTCCTCTCATACAACCATACACATGAATGTCATGTACAACAAAACTAACATGTATTCTTTGGTTAATTATAGTCATTACACTACACTAGCTGTACGTCTTTGTTCCTTGAAATGGTAAGTAGTTTTAGAGCCCTGAGTACCTGTAATATAAAAACAGTCAGTAAGTCTAAAGCCAGAGAAAATGTAGCATCAACAAATTTTAAAAATAAAAAATAACCAAGAATGTGTGTGTACCTAGTACACAGATGCCCCATCCGCACTTTCACTTTCTATGTTCAATGGAAATGGGGTAAAACTCTAATTTGGCATTAAAATTAGAAAGATCATATCATAGGGAACATGTGTACTAAGTTTTAAGTTCATTGAACTTTAACTTCATCAATAACTACCTCGACCAAACTCTATAACCTGAATCGGGACAGACGGAAGATCGAACAGACGAAAGGACAGATGCACACACTAGAAAACATAATGCCTATAAATGGGGCATAAAAAACTTTAAAAAAAGTGCATTTATGGATTTATCATCATCAGAAACGTTGAAAACCCCAAAAATTGTAGGCAATGGTCCAAAATCTCTTGTTTGCAGATAGATAACAGTTGCCGAGGTTTCCAGATATTAATTTTCTTTAAATAATATGTAATTGATTAACCATATTTTTAATGCATTAAAAAGACTATTTTTTATTATACCTTTAACTTAGCCTCTCCTGTTGAACCAAACACTTTCAGTCCCATTTTATTCATTTCACCTGCTGACAAAGGTGATCTGTAATATAATCAAAGGTGTATAAAGTAGGAATTTTATCCTTTATTAGCCAAATAAAAAATAAACGCTTTAATATGTTCTAATAAAATACTTGGATTGGTTTGTTAAAAATTACCTTTACATGTATTTACATATATTTCATTGTTTCTTCATATAGAAATTATACCTTATAAATCATTTCTATATAACGAAACAATGAAATGGTTACATCTATCATAATAAATAATCAGACAGTTTGAATTTGAGCAGTGAGTCACTAACTGTTCTGCAGTTATGTCCCTTTATAACTTAAAAATAGCAAATTTGTTGACCAGTATCTGCATTTTAACTAAAGTTTGCACCATTTAAAGTTTATGAAAGTCATTAACAATAGCAAGCATAGGACACAAAAGCACTTATCAGAACACTTATTACATAAATAATAAATTACATAATAAAAACAAAACAGTGAAAATTTTAAAATAACACCACACTAAAATACCTAAAACTAGAACAATAGAACAGACATCAACTGCTCTCAATATTTTATCATTACTTGAGGTGTGGCATTTTCCTCAGATACATCCTTTTCAAACTGTTTCCTCGTATTTCTGAAATAATATATAATTACTTTTTATTATGTTATTTTTAAAAAATTTCTTCTAAAGTTAACTCACTTGTTTTCTTCCTCTTTAAAATGTCTCCACAATATTCTGTATACCTATAATACAGGTAATATAACTGTTGATATAATATGCATGTGTATAAAATATTCTAAAAGGCATGTAATCGAAATGTTGGTATAGTAAACTTAATATATAATATATGATATATATGATCTGTTAAAAGACATAGGACAACACTCAAAGGTCAATTGATTATTAAGTTGGACAAAGAAGTCAAAATGTCAATTTATCAATTATTGATGTTTGTCTATTAAATGTTCAGTGGCAAAAATTATATGCTTATTTATGCTGAGAATAAATCACCAATATATCAACATATTTATTGATTTTAAAACACTAAGCATAATATAAAAGTCTGCAAATCTATGATTTTGAATTCGTTAAAAAACACTCTAAACTTAAAATGATATGAAGTATCAATTCTCCTTTGGGTCTAAATTTTGAAATCAATTCTAATTCTTTAGTTTGATCTATACACAATACATTATGTCATACCATATTAACTTCTAAAAGTTTAACTCTTCCTTTTATGAGTGAGGATACTGTATCAAACTCTGACTCGGTGATCTCTATAAACTCAGAGGTACCAGATCGTAACTCGGCAGGGGATAAACAACACTCGGCTCCTGCAAATATCTAGTAATATTAGTCATTATAAACAATTTTACATCTTATATATGCAAATATCTGAATTCTTCAACAATTAGATTTCCACATAATAGTCACCTGTATAGATGTCTAACAGTTTCAAGGGAGATAATTGCACATAAGTAACATATTAAGTGAGAGTTCTGTATAACTATATTTCGAGGACAAGGAAAACGATTGTTGGTTGAGAATCCGTTTACACTTAACTGCAAACTTTATTTGTCATATTTCTCTGTGGTTCCAAATAAGACTGACATGAACTATGAGAAATATAAAGAGCTTGTGATTCAGTAATAGTGTTTTTTGTTGTTGTTCTATATCATGTTTGTTTTGTACATAAATCAAGCTGTTGATATAAAAAAGAAGATGTGGTATGATTGCCAATGAGACATTTGTCTACTCATTCTAATTTTACTACATTTTGTCATGTGGCTGCTTTCTTTGCTTACAATCTGGTCTGTGTTATTTTTATTTTTGAAGATTGTGCGATAATAGATAGTTGCTTCCATCCACACTATGTTGCCTCTGCAGAATATTTGTTTCATTGGCAATCATACTACTGTAAGCTAATTTAATGCTCTGGAATTCTTCAACTAAGACATGAATATAAATTATATTTTTCTGACAATCACCTGCTGTGTTTTCTTCCTCTGTATTATTTTTAGAATCAATAGTATATGTGTGGTTCTCTTCTTCCTCCCCTGTATCTTTCTGGTCATTAGATGGACCCTGTATCTCACAACCTGTAGGAATCTTAACACCCAATATTTCTTCTATTTTATCAAGTTCCTGGGGTCTTTCATTATCCTGCAAAAACATTTAGGTAAAAATCAAAATATGTCTAGCTATGCATGTAATACATGTTGCTTTTGTCTTGAAGAAATAGTAATATTAAAAGTTAGATAAAAATTTCAAAAACTATTTTGATTATTACATATATTTAATACTTGAACAGTTCTGAATTGACATTAAGTTTGGGTTTGACTCAAAAGTTTCCTCATAGCAGATATACATTTTGAGCTTATCTTTCTTTTCATTAGTTCACAGCATCTACCAAGTCTAAATTTGTACTATGTATAAATATGTTAAGATGATTAAAAATTTATAAAATGCAACAAAAAATAGTGAGTTAGAGCTTGACAAAACCTACAAATTTACTGATTATATAAGAAAAGAGTAGGTCCGTTAAGGGCCGATTTTGGCCTCAAATTTCAGGTTCATCGAACGAAAGATTTTGGACACATTCTAAACACTTAAGTGTCTATTTAAACTGATTCAATTAGTTTAAGTAAAAGATTTAAACTGATTTAGTCATTAACAAGAGGCTGTCACAACGACAGCAAACCGGATTTATTAATATTTATTTGTGTCCTGGCAATATCACAAGAACCATTACTGATGAATGGTGAAAGTGAAAATCATCAATATCAAATTTGACCTCCATTTTGTCATTAGTATCAACATATTAAGATTTGAAAAGCTTAGATTGAATGGTTCATGAGTAAATGCAACAACGTGAATGGAAATGCCATTTTACAATCTTTCAAGAACCATAACTCCTGAACGGTAAAAGTCAAAATCGTCATTATTGAACTTGACCTCTATTTTGCCATCAGTAACAACATATTAAAATTTGGGAAGCTTTGGTAGAACAGTTCATGCGTAAATGCACGAACACGACTGGAAACACCATTTTTCAATCTTTCAAGAACCATAACTCCTAAACGGTAAAAGTCAAAACCGTCATTATTAAACTTGACCTCCATTTTGTCATCAGTAACAACATATAAAAATTTCAAAAGCTTTGGTTGAATGGTTCATGAGAAAATGCATGGACACGACTGGAAACACCATTTTTCAATCTTTCAAGAACCATAACTCCTGAACGGTATAATTCAAAATCGTCTTTATTGAACTTGACCTCTATTTTGTCATCAGTAACAACATATTAAAATTTGGGAAGCTTTGGTAGAACAGTTCATACATAAATGCACGGACACGACTGGAAACTCCATTTTTCAATCTTTCAAGAACCATAACTCCTGAACGGTAAAAGTCAAAATCATCTTTATTAAACATGACCTCCATTTGGTCATCAGTAACAACATATTAAAATTTGGGAAGCTTTAGTAGAACAGTTCATGCTTAAATGCACGGACACGACTGGAAACTGCATTTTTCAATCTTTCAAGAACCATAACTCCTGAACGGTAAAAGTCAAAATCGCCATTATTGAACTTGACCTTCATTTAGTTGTCAGTAACAACATATTAAAATTTTAAAAGCTTTGATTGAACGGTTCATGAGTTAATGCACGGACAACATTTGATTGCCGCCCGCCGGACTGCCCGACCGCCCGCCCGCCCGCCCGCCCGCCCGCCCGCCCGCCGTACATCCCCAAATCAATAACCGACATTTTTGTCACAAAAATCCGGTTAAAAACGCTCCGATTCAAGCTTAAATATGAAAAATCTATCAAATATGCCAAAAAACGTCACTTTTCAGATAGTTTTTGTCAAAAATGAAAGTGGCCACATCCGTGTTCATCCTCAACCTTTATTATATACTTAGTAGTAAATACAGATAAATTGTATGTGTAATACAGTCAATGGCAAGCGTGCTGTATCAGCCACCCGTGATGATATCGATATCAGCACGGTTGCAAAAGCTTTATCACACCTTTAATCTGTATGACGTCATGTCATCGAATGCAGTCACTGTTGCAAAGGCTTTATTAAATCCCTATAATCTGTATGACGTCATGTCAAACCTATAATCTGTATGACGTCATTTCAAACCTTCTTATCTGTATGACGTCATGTTACTTAAAAAAAAACATCTACTTGAATTGAGGTATATGTATATAATAAAGTGTATATGATATTTTTTTTTCAATATCACACACCATATCAACCCTCAACCAATATAATCCCTTGAGCAGAGCTCTTGGGATTATATTGGTGTCTCGGGTTGATACAGATGCGATATTGAAAAAGCCATATGATATTCTCTATTTATATTTGTTATGTATTATCATCAAATACAACTTACATTTTAATATTGTGAATGAACACGAATGCGGCCACTTTCATTTTAGACAGAAACCGTCTGAAATTTTACAAAATGCTCAAATTGTGAAGATTTCAGTAATTTAGCATGACTTAATGATGCTAGTACCCGATATATGTGCATTGTATTGTCAAAAACTGCCCATATTTATGTGGCAGAATCATTCTTTTTTCCAATAAATAACTAAAAGTTTACATTTTTACAATTTTATAAAACTGCTATATTTTGGGGCCAAAAAGGGGTCTTACTGAACCTACTCCTTTAGAGCTTGACAAAACCTACACATTGTCAGAGGAAATTTACTGATTATATAAGAAATTTGCATAATAATTATATAGCAAGTTTTTTTGGTGTCAGGTATTTAAATAAATGTAATGTTCAACACAAAGTTTGACCTACTGATTTTCCTGTTTTTTGTTGTAGATCTTCTAACAATTTACATACAGTCTGAATCTGTGTCTTAAAATAATCTGCTGCTTCCTATAAAATCAAGTAAACAAATGCTAATTAAAAATGTACAGATTTCATTTCAATTTTTTGTACACATACATGTATTTGATCAACAGTAAACAAAAGCCTGTTTACCAAGGGAAACAATATTTTAAGAGGAATTGATAAAATATTTCTGATAGGCTTTTCGTTTTTTATTGTGCTGTTGGGTTGTTGTCTTGCTGATATATATATACACTATATATTTGTTCATTCATAAACCACTGACACTAATTTTATTTCAAAAAGTCATTTACATAGATTTTTCTTCTCCCTCAAACTGGTACGGTAATCTGAACAGGTAAAAATTGAGATATAGACACTCTATCTGAACACTGTATCTGTAAACCTACCAAAGATTACTGGAAATGGTTTATCAGAATAAGAAATGCAAATTCTTGTCCTATAATATTTTCTGAGGCAGAGTTATAGCTGTTTTATTCTGTTTTTGTAATATTTCCCCCCTCACTTTTATTTGTTTCAATGATGCATTTTTTTAATCTAAAACAAAACCACTAAAAATACAGATAAGAAGAAGCTATCTTGACAACTACAAAATCATTAGAAATACAACAAAATGACACAAACCTTTTGGACTTGCTGTATAGCAGCTGCTTCTTTGACAAGAGATCCATATTCTTTTTTTATGTCTTGTATTTTCTGTAACATTTTAGCTGGGTTCACCTGTAATCATGATGAAAAGATATATATAATAACCAGCCAATCATTCAAAATTAAAGTATTTTTTTTTTATCATTTTTATATGTAAGAATATATTTTTAAACCTCATTGCTAATGTGTCACTATTACTGTATGAAGCATGAAGAATATCTTATTAATAAAGTTGACCACAATGAAGATAAGGAGTCTAGGACACTTTCAAAGAGCATATTACAATATTGGCCTATATGTTATTGCAGCCACTGTACCTCAAAATTTCACATAATTGGCTGAATATCCATTTAACATTTTGGTGTATGTCATTTTAACTATATATTAATTAACATGTATGGAATGCAGTAAATTTCTCACCTTATTTTCTTCATTATCTTTATCGAATTCAAACTCAATCTTCCTGGACAAATAATTCAGATCAGATTCTGCTTGCTGGAACTGAAAATGTACATGTAATAATTAGATATCAAAATTTCGTAAAAACATATCAAATTCAATCTTCCTTGAAAAATATAATTTTAAATCAGATAAAGCTGGAACTAAAATCATTTAATTAGCCTATTCATTCTGTTACAAATGTATATGTATTTGGACAGAAACATTTTTCTTGCCATCAATATTACTAAAATTTAGGATGTGTAATTTGTTAATTAATTGTTTAGTAATAAGTATATTGAAAACTTTCTTTATTATTTGTAATTTGGTCCGAGAACACAATTAATTCGTAGTGCATTTCTTTTAGAACATAAATGAAAATAAAAAAAATCCCACCTGCGCTTTCTCAAAGAAACTTTTACAGTGTGTTGTACTACTTTTGGGACAAATTATATCAAATTTATAGAAAACTTCATCGCCTCTAACTCAAAATATGGACAATTTTATGTTTAGGGCGTCTTGAAATCTTTTGACAGCTTCCGAAGTGCTCATTTTCAACCTTTTTCAGCTGGACCAAATCACTACTTTCCTTTAAAATTCTGGACCCAAATTTTTTTACAGTGTAATTTCATCCCCCTCCTTGCAATTTGAGGCATTGAACATGGAGAAATAAATTTGGAAGGGGTATAAAAATTAATGGCAAGTAACCAACCCTCAACACTAGGGACTATATTTGTGGACAACGAAAATCAAGGGACGACAATGGTGATCTCGGACCTAATAGGGTAGAAAGAGTTGACAAATCTTAAAAAAACTTGGTATGAACAAAGTTTAATGTATTATAACACTGCTTACAAAGTTTCATGTCAATAGGATGTATATTGTAGACATTAAATTAAGTTCTATACTCATCTTTGCGTGTAAAATTTTGACGTTAAAATTGAAAAATTTCAACTATCAACATTTGGGGCTTTGAAAATTAAAATATTGCAAAAAAATACTTTTTAAATGCCTTAATATATAACTTATCATGTACTAAAAGCAATAGAGTACTCATTTGATTTATCAGACTTGGCATAATTATTCAAAAGTCAAATTTATATGAGCCTGCCCCTAAAAATTTAGGTTTTTCAATGAAGGGGAGCCTTACATGAAGATGTAATATTTTCCAGCAATTTTAAATTTGTGAAGCTTTTTGGTTATAAATAATCCTTACATATGTATTTAAAGTACTTTAAATGGAAAGAAAAGTTACAAATAACATATCATATTAGTTTAAAAGGGTCTTAGGCCAAGTAAGACTGGAAAAAATTTAGGGTCAATTTAGGCCTTGCCACATATTTACATTAAAAAGTGCATGTTGAGGCTATAAGAAATAAAAATGTGTGTCTTTTTTATCATTTCTATACTCATGTGACATGATACAACAAATCTGAACACAAAAAGACTCTTGCAATTAACTTTTCTTACAAGCAGTATGGGCTGAAACAAAGATTTTTGCCTTTTTAGGGAAAAACTTGCATGCAATTTATTCTCAACAGGCTTATATTTAAACCACTTGCTATCCTACAGAAGAAAAGAAATATATTATGTGAAATGAAACAGGTACAATAGACATTGTAAAGTGCATTTGATACAAATTTAGTGAGGTCTCTAATATGGACATCAAATTTTATATACCAAGTTCCCCACTATTGACTGCATCCGAACAAGGCGTTAGACAAGGGTCATTTATACAACACATTTTGCACATTTTATCTGAGATAAATTTCTTTTCTGTAGATTCAGAGTTCATAAATAAGTAAAAGAAGCAGATAAAGGCATAGAAACACAAATATTGACACATTAAAACCTGTCAGATAGAAAGTCAGGATGCCATTTATGCATCAATATTGAAAAAGTTATAAAATGCCTATTTTGACAATAAAATGCCAAAATTGGTCGTTTTTGCAGAAATTCTATAAAATAAAAGTTTAAATCCTTTAGTTTCATGCTATTTGACAAGTTGACACCATCAAATCATTAAGGGAAGTTGCCAGAGTACAAATTCTATATTTACAGATTTCACCTCTTAGGTCCGAGAACACAATTAATTCGTAGTGCATTTCTTTTAGAACATAAATGAAAATAAAAAAAATCCCACCTGCGCTTTCTCAAAGAAACTTTTACAGTGTGTTGTACTACTTTTGGGACAAATTATATCAAATTTATAGAAAACTTCATCGCCTCTAACTCAAAATATGGACAATTTTATGTTTAGGGCGTCTTGAAATCTTTTGACAGCTTCCGAAGTGCTCATTTTCAACCTTTTTCAGCTGGACCAAATCACTACTTTCCTTTAAAATTCTGGACCCAAATTTTTTTACAGTGTAATTTCATCCCCCTCCTTGCAATTTGAGGCATTGAACATGGAGAAATAAATTTGGAAGGGGTATAAAAATTAATGGCAAGTAACCAACCCTCAACACTAGGGACTATATTTGTGGACAACGAAAATCAAGGGACGACAATGGTGATCTCGGACCTAATAGGGTAGAAAGAGTTGACAAATCTTAAAAAAACTTGGTATGAACAAAGTTTAATGTATTATAACACTGCTTACAAAGTTTCATGTCAATAGGATGTATATTGTAGACATTAAATTAAGTTCTATACTCATCTTTGCGTGTAAAATTTTGACGTTAAAATTGAAAAATTTCAACTATCAACATTTGGGGCTTTGAAAATTAAAATATTGCAAAAAAATACTTTTTAAATGCCTTAATATATAACTTATCATGTACTAAAAGCAATAGAGTACTCATTTGATTTATCAGACTTGGCATAATTATTCAAAAGTCAAATTTATATGAGCCTGCCCCTAAAAATTTAGGTTTTTCAATGAAGGGGAGCCTTACATGAAGATGTAATATTTTCCAGCAATTTTAAATTTGTGAAGCTTTTTGGTTATAAATAATCCTTACATATGTATTTAAAGTACTTTAAATGGAAAGAAAAGTTACAAATAACATATCATATTAGTTTAAAAGGGTCTTAGGCCAAGTAAGACTGGAAAAAATTTAGGGTCAATTTAGGCCTTGCCACATATTTACATTAAAAAGTGCATGTTGAGGCTATAAGAAATAAAAATGTGTGTCTTTTTTATCATTTCTATACTCATGTGACATGATACAACAAATCTGAACACAAAAAGACTCTTGCAATTAACTTTTCTTACAAGCAGTATGGGCTGAAACAAAGATTTTTGCCTTTTTAGGGAAAAACTTGCATGCAATTTATTCTCAACAGGCTTATATTTAAACCACTTGCTATCCTACAGAAGAAAAGAAATATATTATGTGAAATGAAACAGGTACAATAGACATTGTAAAGTGCATTTGATACAAATTTAGTGAGGTCTCTAATATGGACATCAAATTTTATATACCAAGTTCCCCACTATTGACTGCATCCGAACAAGGCGTTAGACAAGGGTCATTTATACAACACATTTTGCACATTTTATCTGAGATAAATTTCTTTTCTGTAGATTCAGAGTTCATAAATAAGTAAAAGAAGCAGATAAAGGCATAGAAACACAAATATTGACACATTAAAACCTGTCAGATAGAAAGTCAGGATGCCATTTATGCATCAATATTGAAAAAGTTATAAAATGCCTATTTTGACAATAAAATGCCAAAATTGGTCGTTTTTGCAGAAATTCTATAAAATAAAAGTTTAAATCCTTTAGTTTCATGCTATTTGACAAGTTGACACCATCAAATCATTAAGGGAAGTTGCCAGAGTACAAATTCTATATTTACAGATTTCACCTCTTAGGTCCGAGAACACAATTAATTCGTAGTGCATTTCTTTTAGAACATAAATGAAAATAAAAAAAATCCCACCTGCGCTTTCTCAAAGAAACTTTTACAGTGTGTTGTACTACTTTTGGGACAAATTATATCAAATTTATAGAAAACTTCATCGCCTCTAACTCAAAATATGGACAATTTTATGTTTAGGGCGTCTTGAAATCTTTTGACAGCTTCCGAAGTGCTCATTTTCAACCTTTTTCAGCTGGACCAAATCACTACTTTCCTTTAAAATTCTGGACCCAAATTTTTTTACAGTGTAATTTCATCCCCCTCCTTGCAATTTGAGGCATTGAACATGGAGAAATAAATTTGGAAGGGGTATAAAAATTAATGGCAAGTAACCAACCCTCAACACTAGGGACTATATTTGTGGACAACGAAAATCAAGGGACGACAATGGTGATCTCGGACCATTTAGTGAATATTTTAATAAACATGCATAATTTGATCATTTTTTTTTCAATTTGTTTTGTCTGCTTCTAAAGACGATTACACTTTCCTCCCTTTAGAACCATGTTCTGTTCTGCTTAGGTATGAACCTCCAAATCCGGGTCCATTCACACAGTGTCCATTTGCCCTGATTATATTTTATTTCTAATTGTTGTCTAGACAGACTAGTTGCATAATAATTATTGTTTGAACAGGAAATGTACAAGTTGTTGAAATATTGCAAGAATATTTGTATTGCTGCAAACAATATATTATAGTCCCCTTGATTTGCATAGTAGAATACCTGAATACAATGTATTTATCTTTATAACACATATATTTGTTAACAAAATAATTGAATTCAGTCAAAATATGCAGTATAACTGAGACAAGTCTCAAGAGTATAACAATACATGAACTTATAACTCCTTTTCATGATTTACAGTTAGTACATCATTGTTTTTAATAATTCCAAGCTGACTAGTTTTATAAATTTACAAAAGTTAATGTTTATTTTTGATTACTAATCAATCAAAAGACAACAATTAGTGAGAATTGTTATGTGAACAATTAATGATTCTAAACAATTTTTCAATATTTCAATATGTTTTCATAAATTTTAAGAAAAAATCTGAATAAGTTTATTCAACTTCAATGCCCTGAATAGATGTATTTACACTAGTATGCAAATTTGTCCACATTATGTAAAATCACACAGGTTTCTGTAAACTTTGACATCTTAGATTCGTAATTCAAGACATTTGACAACACAATTGTGGTTGTTGCTTGACGTCGAAAGGAGATTCAGAGTAGATCTAAGTAAGGGAGCTACCATTTGATTTTTATGGGGGGGGGGGGGGGGGGGGGGGGGGCAAGGATGAAAAATTTTGTCCTGCATTTTTTTTTTTAGTTTATCCTAACTTTTTTTACCTAAACTGTCATCCTGCCTTTTTTTTTTGCAAAGTGTCTCATCCTGGTTGCACTTTGTAAATACAGCTTTTTCTCAAAACACGCCTCTTTTGGGGAGTAATTGAATATTCATAGAAAATTAATTTTGTTTACATACTGGTTCCCAGTTATGCTCTCTGTGTTCCATATCGCAGAGACAGAACTTGGGAATGTTACCAGTAAATAAACACGTGCATATTGTTTACATTGAAATCTGTGGTAACCTTTCATTCGAGGTAGGGGTAGTTAAGAAAATTAGTGTAAGTTTTAACTCTGAGAAGTTCAGGGCATATAAATGTTGAAAATATGCCGCACAGCCCTATATTTTGACCTTTGAAAAAAATTGTGGTGCATATGAACTTTCAATTCTAGGATAAGATTTTTTTCAAAACTTCATAATAAAAGTGGTACAGTTTTAGCCGTAAAAGGAGTTCCTATGGGAAATTGCAGTCAATATTTACAGAAATGCAACCTATATACATGTAGGGTGAAAAAGGGGAACATTCAGAATTTAACAAAATTTGCTTTATTTCACAGATTTTAAAGAAATTAACTCAAATAAGAAGTTTTATAAATATTTAATGAAGATTGATAGAACCCTGGGCCTTACATATGATGACTCAGCATAAATTCACAGTTTACAGTATGCATAGTTTACTTAAAGTCCTGGATACAAAATTAAATCATAATATTTGCATATTTGTAAGTTAAATTGTTTTAAAGAAGTGCTTATATTTACTCTTCGCAGTCATTGAAACTCATAGATCCTTCCTGAATATTATTTATGGGGTATTTGTGTCCTTTCGATAACCCAAAAGTAAGCCGCAACACCTAAATCTGCTTTTTTGTCACCACGGCATAATGAATAAAAGCTAGAAAAACAAAAATATCTCAAGAAAACTTACAATAGTGTGTTCTATCCTAAATATGTACTAAATATTCCAAATTGCTAGAAACAGCAGAATGATTTAGGAAATTTGAGGCCCCAGGGGCAAAAAACATAGAAAATTGCCTACCCCCTGGGTCATAAAACAAATAATTTAACTTGTAAATGCAATGATTTTATGATTTTAAAGTTCTTGATATAGAAAACAATAACTATGCTTGGAAGTTATTCAAAAATCAGATGTTAGCAGTCATCTCTACAACATTTTAAGTGAATTTATATCTCAGACTGGTATCTGCATACATACAACTATTGCAAATATGGCTTTGTTTGAACACTTCTAGTATATATATAGTAGCTAAATTGTGTCAGATATATGGTTACAGATGATACTGTTGTGACAAGAATTCTAAATTGACCATTTGAGGCAGAAAATGTGTTCTTTAATTGACAAATAGGCATACAGTAAGATGTGGACTGGAGATAGAGGCTGGATTGGATACTTTATATAATCTTGAATGTTGTAATGATTGACTGCTAAACATTACATTTATGATATTCTGATATGCTTTCAATATGTTATTAAAACAGTTTTTAACAGGTTCTAGGCATTTTTTATTAGAAAATATGCAAGTGGGTACGCTGGCAATAATTAAAGTCTTGTTTTCAAATTCTTTAAAAAATTGAAACAGGGGAGGGGGTATAAAATGTATAGTAAAGAAAAACTTAGAGTATACACAGTGATTTCTTTAAGACTTTAATTCTGATAAATGAGTATTAACATGATTAATGTGAGAAAGACTGATTTTAGAGAGTTTTCTATTTGAATAAATGTCTGTATAGGTTGCACTTTGTAAATACAGCTGTTTCTAAAAACACGCCTCTTTTGACCTTTAAAAAAAATTGTGGTGCATATGAACTTTCAATTCTAGGACAAGATTTTTTTCAAAACTTAATAGTAAAAGTAGTACAGTTTTAGCCGTAAAATGAGTTCCTATGGGAAATTGCATTGTCAATATTTACAGAAATGCAACCTCCTGCCTTTTTTTTTACACTCAAAACTCCTGTCCTGCCTATTTTTTTCGAATTTCATCCTAGCCCCCCCCCCCCCCCATAAAATCAAATGGTAGCTCCCTAAGGTGATTCGGAGTAGGTTTAAGTTCATTGGGAGGCAAAATACAGCTAAATAACAAAGGTGTGAATATGTTTATACTAATGAAAATAAAAAATTAAAGTAGGGTGAACCGACTCCATGGGCGAACAGACTCTATGGGCGAATGAACTTAGGGCGAACCCTAGTCCAAATAATTATGACGTCTGGCAAGGCTATTTTATTTTTTTTTCTGGGACGCCTCCCAGCAAATTATTTTTTTTCTGGGACGCCTCCCAGAAAGAAAAAAAAAAATAGCCTTGCCAGACGTCATAATTATTTGGACTAGGCGAACCCACCTGATACCTGAAACTCCTGCTCTGCTTATACAGGTTGGGAACGAACCCCCTGAATGGTGATTATACCTCTATAGAGGGATAATCCTTCTTTAGAGGGATAAAATTATCCCTCTATAGAAGGGTATTTTTGTTTGCACTGGATTTAAAGCAAATTAGGGCAGAATGGCATTTTCTAGTTATATTGGCTATAATCTCTAGCATTATATGCATCAACATATGCACTTTACTAAAAATTGGGATAACCAGTTTTCTGCTAAAGTGACAAAACTTGCAATCTATTGTAAACCTATCTGAACACCTGATCAACAACAAAAGGAATAGTTGACCTTTAAATTTCATGTTAAATCTAACAATAGAAATTCTGTTCAGTTAGGCATAAGTGAGTAGAATTTACCTGATCATCACAGCTTTCAATCATGGTGAACAATAGATTTTATATTTAGTCAGATAAGCATCAAACTGGGCATTTGCATATTAAATTTAGTACATCAATTGGTGCATCAACTGTTCCAGGTTACTGCCATAATAAGTAGAGAATGCCATTCTGCCCTATATTGATTTAAATCCAGTCTAAACAAAAATATCCCTCTATAGAGGGATAATTTTACCCCTCTATAGAAGGATTATCCCTCTATACAGGTATAATAGGGCTCTTCACGGTTAGTTCGGCCATTATTGGATAGGGGGCAGATTTTCAAAATAGAGGTAAAAATGGTGTGAAAAATACGGGAAAACATCATTAAAACAGAGCTGTTGCTTGGAAACACACATAAGATTTCCAACACTTTCATACCATTTCCACCTCCTTCCAAAAAATCTGCCCCTATCCAATATGGCCGAACTAACCGTGAAGAGCCCTATTACCATATAGAGGTATGCGGTATCAGGTCCGTTCGCGCCCAATATAGTTTCGCACCCTACACGTTCGCACCTCACATTTTCGCCCCCCGCGTCCGTTCGCACCCTACATGTTCGCGCCCAATTTTTAATAAAATTTAAGTTAAATTGTTAGCATGGTTAGAAATTATTCATATGAATATAACAAATGATTGTATTCTATTTGAATAAAATTTGAGAATTTATTGAATAGATTTTTTTTTTATCAATCTGATGATTGATTATTAAATGTTGATTATATATGATTATTGCTAATTGGTATTTATAAACAGCCTAATTTGGTGTTCTTGTTTACTGTTGTTTATAAATCATGATTGTTGTTTTAAATTGCTTTGATGTAAATACTAATAAAATAAATATTAATTATAGCAATACACTTACCATGCATACCAGTTGTTCAACATGTTGTCAGATTCGCACTTAATTGACTAGAAACAGTGAAAAACAAATTATTTCAATACACTAACCAAAACACGATTAAGAATTATTCAACACATAAATGAAATAGTTGTTGTCAGAATAACATAATCCGACTTAAAAACAAGGACTTTTTTTTATATAAACTTGTCATGACACAAAAAAACTTGTCAGTATCTCGAATTATTTAGAAACAATGGCAAATATATTTATACCAATACACCTCCAAAAAATCGGTAAAATTGGGTGCGAACGTGTGGGGTGCGAACGAACTTTTCGCACAATTCGGGTGCGAACATGTGGGGTGCGAAAGTGAATGGGGGCGAATGTGGAAGGGTGCGAACGTGATTGGGCGCGAACAGACCCGGATTCGGTTGTTCCCAACCTGCTATATTCTGAGCATTCCATTTGAGTAATTATAATCTTGGCCGAAACGATTTAACAGAGTATGGACGAACTGACAGTATGGTTCGATTCACTGTGGCCGAACTGGAAGTGTGGCCGAAACGTCTTTAATTAATAAATTTCGTTGTCTTATAAATCAAATTTGTTGGGAAGGCTTTGCATATGTTGGAACGGATTTGACAACTCAGGAGTATTGAGTTAAATCTCTTGGTTATTCATTTTAGATTTAGCTTAGAAGTGACATTATTCTAACGCACACGATCATTAAATTAAACAATTTTTACCATTGACTCCAAAATCTCAACATTTTTCTCCATTTTCTTTATTTACTTCCGGTAATTGTAAACTGTTCTGTGATTGGACAATGTTTTGTTAAACGAAAGTTGATTGGATGTCAATTAAAGGGCGGTCATTACAATAGTCTAGATGTCTAAGAAGAACGTTTATTCATTTAATTATGTCAAGCATATACTAACTTGACAACCAGTTTTATATACAAGTATTTAATAGTATGTTATATGTGCAGGTTATCTGATAATTTAAACATTTTAATAATATTTTCAATTTCAAGTGTCTGAAGGTTTCATACCACCAATTTAAAGTCCCTATCCACTGTATCTGTTCAACCAAATTTTGCAATTTTCACAGCTTTCTAAATATTTTACCTTAATTTTAACTTCATAGAAACCAGGTATATCCTGAATTGTACATGTATCAGCTTTCTACATGCCAATTTTCAACAGGTGTTTAAAATCATATAAAAAAGAAAAGGTCTTCCGAAAAGAGGTACCACTAAAAATAATTACCCCTGGTTTTCTGGAAATCGTCAATTAGTATACTAAGGAGTGCATTAATCCCCGATTTTGAATGCAAACTAATAAACAAGTAAATTTTAGCTCAAAATGGTCTTAATATATTTCTCATTCACCAAAAGTTTCATTTCTGTCAATTTGTTTGTTAGTTTAAGTAAACAATGACACCAAATGCACTATTTTTTGTCCTAGTAGGCCTACTTTCACATGTATACATTCTAAATTGGAGGGAATAATTGGTGGTGTGATACCTGAAGTGAACTCTATCAATAATGTCATAAATCAAATATTGTTTTATTATTAATTATATGCTGCCTTATTTTCTTTGGTATTGCTATCAGGTCTGATAATTCCAAATACACTTCACACCCCACACGTCCATCCTGCATCCAATTTTTTATTCAAATTTCAGTTGAAATTATTATATTTTTGTCACACTTGTGACTTCTGTCTCAGAAAGCTCAACATCGGGATAGTGATCAGATCAATTAAGGTGGATCGGGACTTTTCGACTGTGCTTAATTTCATGCATAAATTACAATGCACAAAAGTATGATTGTATGTGTGTTTTAGCTCGATATTATTTTTTTGAATATTTTGATTGATTACAGAAATGTAAAATCATTGTAAGTTATGTCACTAAAAGAATATTTATTTTATTATGTGTGTCTGAGAAACTGAAAGGCTCAAAATGTCATTTCTCTCATTTCCCCGCCAAAATTCTGGTTTTAAGGCAAAATATTTTTTTTCCGTATCGGTGCCCTATGTTTTTTATTTGCTTATTCTTTGAAGCTATATTTCAGCTTTTTATATTACAGTTTTGGACCAAGTGTCATAGAATGTTTTTTTGATATTGCGATAAAAATATGTCAACACCTCTATTTTCCCTATCAATGTGGAAGTATCATTTCATATTAAATACCTGTTTAAAAGTAAAATTTTGAGCTTAAATGGTCTGTGACCCCCTATTTTTATTCAACCAATCAATTCACTTTCTGTAAAGAATAAAATAACATAAAATACAGCACTTCTGATAGAAACTTTGAATAGGCCTGAGCCACTTAACTAACTTTTTGAAAGCTTTATATTTAAGAAGGTGGAAGAACTGGATGCTTCCTACTGTGTAGATGCTTTATGAATGTTACAAAGTTTCCTTCTGTCATACATCATTTACATGTCATATATGGACCATAATTTGGTATTCGGCCTTTGGTTTCTTTTTGTATCCTTTTTTATAAGTTCTAAAATTTTAACTTTTATTTTGTGGGTTGTGTTGGTGTTAGAATAGTATGAATGGAACAATTGAGTTTTTCGAGAAAAAATTAATACATTTTGATTCACCGTTTACGTGACAGGAAACCTAACAGGAAACCAATCTTTATTTTCTTTATTTTGCACAATATAATTCAAAAGGCATAAATAAACACCATTACTAGTGTTACTTGCTTCATGTTAATATTTAAAATCTATTTTCAATGTTATATTAAAGTTTTTTTTAAACGTGACAGGAAACCATAAGAAACCGAAAGCATTTTTTTAGTTTTATTTTATTGCAAAATCTGCTTAAAATAATCTGAACAGTATACTTTTTCTTAAAATCCATCTTAAATGTAACAGTATTATAAAACTCCTAAATATGTGCTTGTTTTGAAAACAATTAGTACAATTTATTCAGAATTTTCCATATTTTCTTCATTGATACAGGATACCATAATCGTTGTATCTTGATGTTTTGGCCAAAAAAAAATATTTATATTTGGTTTTGAAATTCCAGTTATATAAAATTTATTCCAAATCATTGGCAATGTAAAATTCTTTAAATCCAGTAAAGAAAAAAAACTTTTAACTTGGAATTAAAATCTTTAAAATAGGCACCATGTGATATTTGTGACCTGTACACCATCTACATGGTTTCCACATTTTAACCTACTTTAGTGGGCTAAAATCAATAAAGTACTTCCTTTCAAGTCATGCCTGGTAAAAGTTTACTTTTCCTTTGACAAGTTTATTGCGTTTCTGAAAAGTGTTTGCAGAACATGAATAAAAAAAAATAATTAAAAATTGTGACAAAGTTACCAACTTTGTACATTCCAAGTGTAACGGTATATCAACATGCATTTTTCATTTAATTATCTTTATTCACCTAAAATATCCAGTAATATTTACTGCTGAAGCAAAATCAATCCAACGAACATCGGCACCATGATAAGAGACGTAATTTCGATTGAATTTTCCAAGGACCCTTTACATCGTTATTGGGAAACGTAGTGTGTTTAAACATCGGTCAAATCTGAAATCGATTTTGTCAAGTCATTGGGCATTTATTTTCACACAAGATCGTATGTAACATTGTGCACATAGGAAAAATAATAGACCCCCAGCGCAATCTCTTTGAAAATTGTATTTTCCTTTTTTAAACAAGTCGAAACAAGTCTACAGATTATGTTTGCTAACATCCCGTTGGAAACAAAAACAATGTTTAGAACTAGTATATCGTATGTCCGGCTGTTATGGCGTGATCACATGTTAGTCACATGTTTCACGTATGACCGGAAATGATTAGAACTTAAGGACAAAAACAATTTTAATAAATAACTGGACTTCTGTTTCGTGTGAAATGTAACGCATAACGATAACGTCATTTTCTTACATAATTATTACGAAGATCAAAACAAGAATGTAAATCATCTCTGATTTACCTGTTTGAACATCTCGCGAGAGTTCATATTTGCATATTGTTTTTAAGAATTCTATTACAACAAAGCAGATTACATCATCTAAAATTTGCGTTACGAAATCGGACACAAAAATCACGCCACTGTTCTTACATCTGCTACATAAATACTTATAGTTCTCAGCATTTTCTTCTCACTATTCTTATTAGTCGATGTTCTTTGTTATTTGAAAGCAAAAGTTACGAATTTGCCGGTGACGATTATCTATAAATCAGTCAGCGTTATGCTCTTCGGAAGCAAAAAGTAACGTGAGAAACGACACAAAAATACGTTTGTAGAATCTTTGAAATTCGTATATATATTTCAATTTTTTTTCTAGGGAAGAGTAGCATACACTTGTATGTTGATAAAAATAATGGCATCTTTAGATGTAGTTACAACTTTTCTTACAGTAATTCACATTTTATCACTTTTCTATAGTTATAGGAAACGGAGCCCAATAGCAAATTATGGTCCATATCCATTGTCTTTGACCTTATGTTCATGGTTCAGTGAATACTTGTAATGTTAATTTCTTTCTTACTATGAGTAATAGGATAACCATATTAAGTATGTGTGTACCTTGCAAGGTCCATATGTCTGTCAAATAGTTTTCATTCTTTAGTTGTATCATGTGATGTTAATGTATATGTACATTTACAGATGAGGAGAAAAAAGAGTAGAAAAATTTGAATATGGATTTAAAGAATAAAGAAGAAGATAAAAATAGGTAGTATGAAAATATGGTAACAGAAATGACAGATGGAAAAGAAAAAATACAGATTTAAAAAATATCAAATTCAATCTTTTTCTTAAAAGATATCAAAGGAAATATAATTAGGTCCTCCACCATTTAATTTATGAATGAGATTAGATTTACAATAATTATCAACATGATCAATAAGATAGCAGAACAGTGATGTAATTAAACAAGAAAGGACAAGATCTGAATTGAAAACTATCTTGCTAAACATTTGTAAGTACAGATGAAAGCTAAATTTGGAATAGATCAGTCTGTTAGACAGTAAGGACAAAAAATATATGTTTATAATTGGTAATATTCAAAGATTTGTTATGATGGAAATTTGGTTGCACCTGTAAAATCTTAATACAACAGGAACATCACATCCTAATTTAGAATACTATAATACTATAGATGAATGAATTCAGTAAACTTGGAAGATTATTTAACATGTTTAGTAATGTGTTATAAAACAGTCCCTGACTTTATGATTTACCAATTATACATACGTTCTTTAAAGTCTTAGATAATGTCACTACAAACATAGAAATAGCAATAGAAAAAATAAATAACCTTTTTATCTTTCAGACTTTCTAGCATTCTGTTGTTAAGTGACTGTTTTGGTAGAGAAGGAGTTGATGTATCAGGATGGATAAGCATGCTCAAGATATTTCTCCATATAACTGGAGTATTTAACTGGGTGCAACAGTGTTTTTTCAGGGTACATTAGTATTTTATGGATCTGTTTATTATTGTTTATTAAAATTACGTTTAAACTGCATTAACATGTTCTATACTTATTTGTACATTTTACATTAATATTCAATCAAGGTCTTGGAAGTGTTTGACATATATCATGACTCTTTACTTTTTTAAAAATACATGGTCAAGCTGCCATCCGTGATCAGAAGATTCGTCAATGTTGTTAACGTAAATATATATCTGAGTATGCGGTCTTTGTTTATGGTTCAATACAGTTTACTTATTTATTTCAGTAGTTACCAATACTGACTTTATCAGAAGTATGCACTGTAGTTACAAATACCCAAATGAGGTTGCTAAGATTAGAATTTTTACTGCTTTGACTTTCTTATGTAAACAGTAAAAGAAAGAATTTTCTTGATCAGAATGTTAATTTATCCTCTGTATAAATATTAAATGGCCAGAACTTTAAATAGAATAATTCTATGAAATGTTTTGACACTGAACATTATTTCATTTCTCGCAAATTTTATGATTTGGATAGTAACTTAGTGAACATGTTGATTTTCTAATATGGTGTCACACTCAAAAGTTGATACCTTTAAAAATATGTCATGCCACTGTATACTTGATGGCAACCAGTAGACAATTAAAACAAATATGGATATCTTTTTAGCCAGGTAATAGTTACAGGCTCCTTTTAATTTCATGTTAACCATGTTTTTCAGAGAAGTAATGAAAACCCAGAGTTATTAGAAACAAAGAGAAGAATAAAAATCCTTGAAGAACAGGTCAAACAGTTAATACTAGATCAAAAAGTAAGAATATATAAAAGGTTCTTAGCTTTGGTCATATAAAAATCTGTAATGTGTAACAAAATTTAGCATGATTATATTATAATGTTAACTAATTGATGAACATAGTCAGAAGTTTTTATGTTAAACAGAATAACTGTTGGCAAAAGTCCTATGGTTCTAGTAAGAAAAAGATCTTGCAAATGTAATAAATAGTAAGTAAAGTTGTAATATCCATGGCTGACATTTTAATTTACTTGTCAAATTTTAGTTCAAATACAGTTAATTCCAGGTCTGTTATATCTTTTGCTGGCTAGACCACTTACTTTTATCAGGGCATGGTATTAAAAATACTGAGATAAAAGTTTGATTTAATAAAACTAAAAACTTGATATGAATGTAGAACATGATTGATAATAATTTTCTGTTTCAGAAACTGGCTACCAATTCTGTTAGAAATAATTGTACAGTATGTACCTGTCAAAGGCATGGAGATGTGGGTGTGGTCATTAGTGGAGGGTGTGTCCCACAAGCACCACCTCCCCCGCCCCCTCCACCACCGCCCCCACCCCCACCACCTCTCCCACCAGTGATGTCATTATCAAAGAGAGTATTGGCTGAAAAGAACAACAATACAATGAGATCAACAGATAAGCCAGTAAGCTGTATAATAAAAGACTGTATTATCAGAAAATTTTGACAACATTTTATTTGTTGCGAAAGTCACAATGGGTTTTGCAAAAATAATTACTAGCATTTTAAATTTTGATTATTTGTATGCAACATTTCCTTTCATCACAATAAACACGTTATTTTGTATTCAACATATTTAAAAAAAAAAAAAAAAAACTCAGACCAGATTTGTTTAGGGTTGTAAAGAATTAATAAATTTTCTTATTGTCTGATCGATCATATAAATACAGGTTGATATAAATACTTTGACTAGTTCAGAAAAATATAAAATTTCAAACATTTTGAACCTCACACTTTATTGGAAAAAAAAAATAATTGGATATATAGCAGTTTGACAAACACTAATTTTGATCATTGAGATGTTTAATATTTCCTTAATAGTAGATAGAATCTGATAAAGTTCAGTTGATTTTTACAGAGTTATCTCCCTGTAGTGTTATGTACCACCTTAATCTCATCTTAACAACTATTTGTTTCAGAGGAAGAGTCCTTTGAAGTCGTTAGTGTTAACACCAGCTGACCTCCAGCAGATCAAACTGACCACTCCTAAAGAAAGACATCCATCACAAAATGTAAGATATATTATCTCACTAAAACAATTGTTAAGTGGATCATCATTGATAACATAACACTTTCTATCAATACATGGCAATCACATTTATATCAAAGGTATAATAAGAACAGGGCTAACTTCTTTTCAATTCTCAATACACCATAAATGACAAGTGACAAAAAATATCTTTTGGTAGAATTTGTTGAAAACAATTATGCATAAAAAATGAAAGTACACATCCTTTTAATAGTACTGATCGACAGACAAACAAAGCACGTACAATAAGACAGATCAAGACATAAAAAAATTGTTATAATTTTTTGGTTGCTACATGTACAATATTGTTATCTTATATCTGAATATGTTGACCTAATAATGATTGACCGGAACTTGAAAGAGTTATCTACCTTTGATATAAGTTAAAAGGAGCAGATTAAGACATAACAATTGTTGATATAAAAACATGGAGATGTGGTATCATGTTTATCAATGTCTATCTGAACATAGTAACTAACTATAAGTATTACTTTTCAGGGAGAAATGGCGATGGTTGTATGGAGATGTGGTATGATGTTTGTTTATATCTGTCATTGTAACTAACTTACTATTTACTTTTCAGGGTAAGAGAAATGCCAATGGTTGTATACAGCCACTGATTACAGAAGAAGATCTAAGAAATAAATGTCTAAACAAAGTTATACTGACCACACCAAACAAAGAAAATGTCAAACACAGGTTTGTTTCTATCTAACTATGTTATATACTGACCACACCAAACAAAGAAAATGTCAAACACAGGTTCATAAATATCTTATTCATCAATTTGCAAGTAATATTGAAAATGCAGTGACTTATAAAAACAGATATTTCGCCAAGTTTAGACAAAGAAGAGCTCCATTTATAAATTATTCAAGGCCTTAGGCACGTCCATGGAGAATATTTGACTCCGTTCACTCATGGGCCATTGACTATAAAAATTAGTGAAAATACTTCAAGTAGTGTATACAAAAAAAGAAACAATCTATATCTCTGCCCCCCCTCTAAACAGTTAAGATAAAATTCATCAACATCAAAATGTTTCACAAATGTGACATGGTTAAACTAGTTCATTTAAATGAGTGATAACATAGTCAATTCACATGTATATATACCTTTTATGGACTAAGTTGGACTAGAAATAATTTTACAACTTCTATATTTTTAGATTAGCACAAGAAGTATTAAGTTTTAGGTTAAAGAAAACTGAAATTAAGAGGTAAGACCATTGATATTAAGTTGTGCACCAACAGCAGAAAACACACTATGACATTAAGGTAGCACAATACAAAGATTTGTTCACTCCCAATTGCAATCGGACAACTTTAAACTGATGTAATTCATTTAATCCTGCTTTATATATTATAAATGAGGTACCAAAAGAAAGAAGAAAGATTCATCTTTCAAATTGTGATAATTTCATTATGACATAATTATTACATAATTAATTATTATGTAATAAGTTGCTATATTGTGATGTCCACACTTGAATGAATTTAGCGTCTTTGTTCTTCATACCATCCCAAAATATTTAATAGATTCTGGTACAACACAGCTTGACCTCCAAAACTGTGTCTCAGATATCCAAAAACATCAATAGAACAAATTTTATACCCAATTGAATTTAGTGGTCTCTTATGATTTATTGTTGCAAATTTCATTGTAGATTTATGAGAATGAAATACAATAGGAAAAATCTGAGACACAGTTTTGGAGGTCAAACTGTGTTGTGCAAGAATCTATAAAATATTTTGGGATGCTATGAATAACAAAGAAGCTAAATTCATTCAAGTATGGACATAACAATATGGCAACTAATTACATAACAATTAATTATGTAATAATTATGTCATAATGAAATTATCACAATTTGGAAGATTAATCCTTCTTCTTTCTTTTGGTACCTCATTTATAAAATTTAAAGAAAGATGAGTGGAATTACATCAGTTTAAAGATGTCTGGTTGGGGATGAAAAATCTTTGTATTGTGCTACCTTAAGTTGTGCACCAACAACAGAAAACATACTATGACATTAAGTTGTGCACCAACAGCAGAAAACATTAAGCTGTGCACCAACAGCAGAAAACACACTAAGACAAGGGATTCCTTGGTAATGAGAACAGAAAACTGAGTTTTCCGACTCCTTTCTTAATCTGACAAATTTCTTTTGGTCCCTAGATGTTGGATAAAACAGGTTACACTTTATAAGTAAAGTTTATGTTTTCCAGAAGTCCAGGAGGTACACCACAGGTGAACAGAAAGAGGAAGATGAGAAGGGGGAGTGGCTTAGCACCAGTCATGGCAACAGCACTCAGAAAAAAATTCATTGTAAGAATTATAGTATTAAATGTTATATGAAATGTACGATGAATTATGATTGAATGACGTCTGCTATCAATTCCATTATTGAAGATCAGAGTAAAACATCAAAGTGTAATCATATAACCAAGAAAAATTAGTGTGGTTAAATTTTTTTATGAGTTATGTCCCTTAGAAATGTAAGTTCTAAAGAAAATTGAACACTAGGGCTATCACTTGTATCATTCATTCCAGATTTATGTAGCAACAGTTATCTCAGACATGTTTGAAAATGAGTACTGATCAAAATATTTTTATTTTAGAAATGCTCCTTTGAAATATTATTTATACACGTTATGGAAAATTGCATCGTAATTGCTCGTCCAAATCTCTCTACAAGATTTATAAAAGATGTAAAGAATAAAAAAAATCAAGTTTTGTCATTGGACAGATAAATATGTGCGAAGCAAAGACCATTACAACACTTTTTATTGATTAATAAATTCTGAAATTTAACCTTATAACGTCACAAACGAGCTAATGATTTAATGTTTTATCTGTTTCAGACAGTACACAGCAGTCCAAACACATCTGACAGTTCAATAAACAGTCCTTTGTCAACAGATACTAGTCCTTTTAGTTGAATTGTTCATCCTTCATATCTAGTCTTATATTGTTATATATTTTTGGTTACTACATGTACATTATTGTTATCTTATATATCTGAATATGTTGACCTCAGACTGGTTGACTAGAACTTTAAAGAGTTATCTACCTTTGACATAAGTTAATAGGGCCAAACAAGGGAGATAATTGGTTACCAGGATATTAATTCCCATAATTTCAAATGTTAGCTTATATAGATATAACTTATTAGGGAGGGGTCCAGCAACCATGAATGTACAAGACTAGTTGAACAATTCAGCCGTACATAGCCAAGACTGGTGATGAAGCTTGTGATAATTTTGGGTTTATTGTATAGCCTGACTTATGTTAATGTTCAGGTCACACTAGACCAGCCCAAAACTTCTAGAAAAGACTTTACCTCATTCAACTAAACTTGCAGACGTGGAGATCTGCACTTGTTATTTAGATTCTTATTGATATGATTTAAGGAGTTTTCCTTACGAAAACATAGATTTAAACATTCCTGCTTTAATAGTGTTCCCTGCCTTTTTGTTTGTGATATACAATTCCTGAATATTTATTATTAATTAACTTACTGAATAATTAAATATTCAACTGCTCAAGTAATAATATTACCATGATTTTTTTCCCATTATAAAATACTTATTATCATACTGAAATATGAAAATTATTTTTATCAGTTATAATACAATACTTTTTTGACAACCAATATTTTTCAGTATATAAATGAATGGCTTATGTATCTAGAATACACATTTTAGGTGAGGGAATTCACTGAACATTGAAATGTGATTGTGCAAGTAGGCATGCTTTTCTACAGACAAATACTCTTGTTATCCTGTGTTCAACTGTTTATTCTATGTAAAATTAAGGTTTTGATTGAAACATAAATCCACATTATTTTGTAGTTTTTCCTACCCAGATAAAAACTTTTTATTTATACATTTATAGATATTTATATTATATATGATATTTCATGAACAATATTGATGCTATGATTTGTATATTGCTTAAATATGTCTTTCAAATATAAAGTCTTTCAGAATTCGTTGATTATTTTCTATTATTGTGTTTGGTAATTCTAATCAATTGGTATGGGTCCTGATTCTATTAAATGGTAAATTATAGGTTAGATAAAATCTTAATATATTGATGTTTTCTATTTAGAATTGAAATTATTGATATATATTATTGGTAAGTTGCAGGACAGATGTCACTAGTGGAGCTGGAAATTACTATTTTTGAGCCTCTGATTTCACACACAGTTGATGTATTGCTCATTCTTTTAAGTTAAGTTTACTATTTTGTGGATAGATTTGTATTTTCATAAATTTTACATGCACATCTATTAGCCAAAGCTAGTAAGAGCTAGACTGTCTGTCCGTTCAAAAGAACTTGTGTAGAAAACCTCCTTCAGATTTTTCTTGGTTCTATGAAAGAAAATAATTTTATATTTTGTCTACAGCTGAAAAAAATAAGTTGTAGCATGTGCACAACTCATTCATCTCCTCTGCAACCACCTTCTGTTTGTAGATAGTTTAAAATTTTACAACACTCATTGTACAGGTAAAGTTTTTGTCAAAGTTTTCTTGGTTCACAAAAAAATCTCCCCTTCTTCAATTCAGTATCTTAAGAAAATTGACTGTAAGTAATTGTTCAACTAGATTTGTTATATGGACTGATTGCAAGGTGTACATGTCTGACTGGTACATTACATCTCTTCATGACCTCTTTCAGGGTTCAATTGACACCATTAGGATTTTATTGTTTGGTTTATTTCTCCGATAACCAATGGCTTATATATATATTTGGTGAATCAAGTTATTCATGTTATTATATGGTGTACAGTACAAATCTACGTGGCAGGTTTAACATTTTGGTAGATTGATTGTCAGTGTTAAGTTTTCATGGTTTTCTCAGATTCTATAAGCAATAGGTAAATTATATTTGGTATATGGAATGATTCTAAGGCATACATGTCTGACTTCTTCCAGTAAGCGGTCACCTTCAGCTGGTTGACTCTAAATGAAACTTTGAAAGATTCATGACTTTGGGCAAATATGATACAGTTAGGCAAGGTGTTCCACTCTAGGATGTCTGACAGGGTTCATATAACCGTCACCTCATTTTAATTGGTCATTGGTGAATGTTAAGTTTTTATGGTTATGTCAGTTAATCAGATACTATGAGCAATGTAAATTAAATATATACTTGGTGAAGGGTATGATTGTAAGTTTTACGTATCCATCTGGTAGGGTTCATATAACCTTGATCTCATTTTCATGGTTCCTTGGTCAATGTATAGTGTTTGTAGTTTGGGTCTGTTTCTGATGTACTATTAGTACTGCAACCAGAGTTCATTTTTTAAAACTTTAATGGTCCTAAAGAACACACACCTAAAGTATATATCGATGGAAAGAGGAAAACGTGTATAATAAGAAAAGTTGGGTCGTAAAAATCCGGAGTGGTCACAATTTTGTGAAATTGAGGTCAAATATCAACATTTCAACCACAAGGACAAAAAGGAGAACTATTCTGATATTTATTCAATAGAATGCTACAAAAACGATTCAATCATAAGCATATGGTATAAACGATATTAAAACGACAAATTTGACTACTTATATGAAAAGCTGCCATTAAAAAATGGCGTTGATTTGGAACCTTCGGATTTTTTCCATTTAAGACATAGCAAAAGAAGAAGTGGCCTTGACCTTTTCACATCCATAAACTTTCATATTGTGTATAGTATTTCACTATAGTATATTACAGAATTATTTTCTAAAGTATAAAACACCAGTTTATCAAGTTAAATTATTTCAATATTTTTTCTATCTTTGAAAAAAACAAAATTCAAGCGCTGAAACAGTGTTTTTAATTTTGCATCTTAAAGGTTGTGTATTTTGTGAAAATTAGTATCTAGTTATAGATAAACACATATTGTGTATTTGCAAAGTCTAGACAGGGCAGTTATAACACAAAATATACTATAGTCACACGAGGCGAATGCGAGGTTTAAAAAAATTGAGTGTAAAACAAAGTCAGTTTGGTGCATGAACATTTTTTTAGTGGGATAATCCTGGTAAAAAAGTTAACTATTTTTAAGGGAAGGATGAAAAATTATACAATGCAATGCCAATTTTCTAATGTTGTAATTCAAAATCAGTCAAGGTCCTTATATAACTTTTAAAAGTGACACACAATATCTCAAGTATTCATAAAATAGGGACATGAATCAATCTCTTAGTCATCATATGCGGATTCAGTACGCGTATTAGAATTAAAAGACACTTCCTTTTTTTATAAGAACAAGTTCGGCGTAGGACAGAGTTTGTTCAAAGCAAACACAGTTTATGAGTACAAATGCTATCTGGAGCGTAAATACCGTCATGATTCGGTCAAACTCGTCAGATATAGTCTTACCTTTGCATAGGAAACACAAAAGAAATGTGAGTACAAAGTTTCGATCAATGTTAGTGACCCATATTCCCATATGCATATGCATGATGTATCTGCACTGCCAATCCAAAATGTAATGGGGCGAATGTTGCTACAGAAACGATTGATTTTGTAATAGCCATCCATTTACGAATTTTTGTTATCTTTAGGGACAATATACGGTTCAGAAGCGCCTTTGTGTTATTTTTATCAATTAACTAACAAATTAACTTTTGAGCCTAGGCTCCGTGTTGAAGACCGGACCGTGACCTATAATGGTTTACTTTTATAAATTGTGACTTGGATGGTGTGTTGTATCATTGGCACTCATACCACATCTTCCGATATCTATTAACAAGCTATGCATTTCCATAGAAATACCAAAACGAGGACATAGCTCAAAGAGCACTGGTGGCAGGGTGAAGTAATTGTTCTTCTTTTAATGTATCCTTAATATTTTCAGACACACCTTGGTGTAATTCTGAAAGTCTTAACATAGACTTCAATTTCCCTGCAGCAGATATGGCATCCCCTAAATTGAGTTCAGAGCTAAACTCATTATTTCATATCCCTTGGCCCCACTGTGTTTGAATTGTAAGGTGTCACAATATCTAGTTACATTGTAGTTCTGGAGTTTGGCAGTTTGGTAAGCATCAGAGACAATCTTGGGTAAAATTGATCGGTATATATAGAGGATGTGCTACATGAGAAAGGCTTTTTTTTTTATGGAAGAACAAATCACATCACTAACAATCGTTATTAATGAACTGACAGCAAGTTCAATTTCTAATTTTTCAGTAACTTAATTGCACAGGTGTTGTCTTCAATAAGTACTTGGTTATGCATGGATAAATGATTACTCACATTAATAAGCACAACTTAAAAGACTGTCAACACGTTTAGAGGACTCAGTTTTGCGTAGTTTTCTGGTTTTGTTTTAAAGGTTTGTCTTTTACACAAAAAACCCTGTTTCATATCCAAACTACAAGAAAGAAACTGAGCGCGAGATCGTATAAAAGTGTCAGGTTGTGCGATGTATGGATTTCTGTTGTTTCTAATTTAAAGTTCCCCAAGGGTGACTGGGGAAACGAAATGTGGTCACTTGGGGTTCTCCCGACCGGCAGTAAAACGAAGTGGGGCGTCCGTTTGGCTGTGCGGGATGTATCAAGTTCGCAGTCACGTCCGGTCAGAATTGGGACGTTAAGTCTGATGCCTCGTGTAAAGGGAGTGTCACGTTCTTTGCATGTTAAAACCCTTGCATCAACTCTTTGAGGAGTCCGAAAGTGGCCTGTTGCAATGGAAAATTTCTGTCCCAATCCAATATACCATCATTTTCCAGTGGCAGTCTAAATTTTCCCGATCATCATCTCGAATGGCCTCTATTATGACAAAACCTACCTATTGTTTTTATTGTTAACTTGTTCTCGTCCTGAACATGCATGAAATATTTGTCACTGGACCTTAAGCAACCATCAATCAATCAATCAATCTAATTTAAAGACGCACCAATTTTGCCTTCTGGTGCAAGTCTCATAACATCACTGATGATTCTCCCACGGAAAGCAGAATATTAAGAGAAGTTGGTTTTAGCATCACCTTGTCACACACCAAATCTCTGCGAATCTTCAATAGTACTTTTCCCCCGACCAGTTGCATGAATATAAATTGCTCTGAGGTTAAACATTGACATACAATGTATTTTCACACAATGTCAACTATAGTCATTATCCGGAAAAACCTCTTATCCGAAGGATTTGGTTAACTTTTATATAAAGTCAAAATTTTATTAACAAAAATATAACTTATTTACAGAAAATTCACGAAAGAACTACTATATATATTCAAATCACTCAAAAATAAATTAACTTCTCCTACAAAATCTACATAATCACATCGAAACTATCAAATTGATGGTGAAGGAAAAAATAAATGATGGAGCTGATAGACGGATAGGAAATTTCCGTAATTAAAAAAGGTACAAATGATGTTTTTATTTTTGAGTTTTTGACAAAATTGTTTGGAATTTGCCCAACAAAATTTGCATGCAGTATCGCAATAATATGTTTTGTCCTCTCAAATGTCAAATACTATTTTTGAATCATATGTTTTCTCGTTTTCAAAGAAAAACGCGTTAAATTTCTACCTTAAAAACAGCTAACTTTAAGTTTGAAACTTTTACTTGGAGATGGTATTATATTTATGTCTTCATAATTCCGATGATCCTTGATGATATGTGCATAGAAAATATTTACGAAAATAGCGGGAAATTTAACCAAAAAATATATTTTTTGATTTTAAGGTAACTACCCAAAACCGTAAATTGTGGGGTACCCCCATTAAAGGGATAAAATACAAAAATGTGACCATAGAAACTTTTTACGACCCGACGGAAATTAAAATATAGCTATTATTCTATCATTTAAAACAATTTGCAGCCGTGTGTTATTCCGGACCATTAAACTCGTTAACTAAGCGTCTTTTTCGATGTCAGTTGCAGTACTATATAAGCAATAGGGCTGCCACTATTTTTGATGTATGGAATGATTGTAAGGAGTAGATGTCTGACTGGCTTGGTTCATCTGGCTGTGACCTCATTTTTTATTGGATCATTGGTAATGTTAAGTGTATGCAATATTTGTATTACAAACTTTTCAAATAAATTCCTAATCATGATAATCAGTACTGGTGAACAGATACAGCAAGCAAGACCTTTCAACATGTGTACTCTGGTTATGGTTTTACCTTATATCTTGAAATTTAAAACAGATATAAATAGAAACTATTTAGCTAAATGATCAGTAATTCTTGGTCCACAAAGATGCATTACTTCTAAAACCATCAATCAACTCAAAGGCACTAGACTTCATATTTGACAAATTTCAGAATTTTTACCTATTGTCTTGAAACTTATAATAAATAGACTCTAACAGATAAAGGCAAACAAGTGAACAAAAAAGTTCTATAAAAGAAAGAATGTAACAATATAGAAAAAAATATCCACACCTTTTTAATATTTTGACAAATTGTAAGATCTTTGTCTTTAATTTGGAAAAGTATTATGAAACAAATGAAATGAACATCTGGGACTATCATACTAAGTCCCCAACTGGTGAATATTTTTTAGTCCTGTCAATTTATTATTTTCATTTACCAAAATCATTATATATGCAAGAATATACCGTTTTCATGATTTAAAAAAAAATCTTTTAAAAAATTAAAAGGGACGTTGTGTATATTTTTTGGTATTTAGTTAGATCGGGCACCTGTTGCTCTTCAAAAATAGAGAAGCAAAAGGTGTATTTAATCATAACATTACAGACGGACTCACAAATGGGAACGTTTCATAATCATAATAAGTCTAGAAACTCCAAATCGTTTGCAGTATTGTTGTATTTAATTTCACTGACACCTATTCTCTCTGTAGCAGAGGAATTTGCGGTGATAAACATTCATAAACATGAGTTTTCAAGTGGACAGCCACAGCTGTCAGGTCAAGGTGTCGACGATGTCAGCTTTGGAATGGAAGATCAGGAAAATATTCTGCTACAGCACATTAAAGGAAGATTTGCAAGCATTGGTAAAACTGCTAAAGCAAATGGAAGATTACATATGGTACGAATGTCATTCATAATTGATGCAGGACAAAAACATACTAAGGCTTAACCTCTGACCTTTTATAATCCTCTCCTAAGGTCGAATGCTCTTTTGTGCTTTTTTGATGGAACAGATGGGTTTTCAGTCACATGTTTATGACCTATTATTCCTGTCCTCTTAGTTCAAAGACTTCATGGCAACCAGCTTTATATCATTGCAAATTATCTCTCTTTCACAATAGATAAATAAGCTTTATTCAGAGTCAACATAGTATACAAAGAAAGATATGACTTAAACTCTAATTAGCTTTTACCGATATACAAGACATTCATAACAATACAACATTTAATACACATACAATAAAGAGAAGAAATCATGGAAATAAAACCCTAAAAGTAATAAGCAGACTATAAGCTATTAAAGCTAAATTAAAAGAATGCATAATGGTAAACTAAGCACATGATTAAAAAAAGCTGGTAAAATGCATAGCATAAAATATTAAAAAATGGGATGATCAAAATCGTAAAAATTTAGCATAATATATTAATAAATAATCTGCACAAAATGTGCTATTATAGTCATTTCCATTCCAAGACTTTTAAATATTTTTTTTAACTGACTTAAATTTGCAATTTTTCTAAAATCATCGAGTAGATCATTCCATAAAACACCCATAATATCTTATTTGATGACCATTCTTGAACTGAAGCTAGTGCTAAAACATAAGATGAAAAAAAATGTAAGATTTAGTTTTAAACTTAACTTTAAGGGGACATTTTTTGTTATTGCATATTATTATATGACTATTTTTTTTCAGGCTGATTCTGACTGTGGAAAAAAGGATGGTGAGAGTTATGCCAGGCTACCACAAGACTGGATAGCTGTGTTCCATTATCCAGAGAGAGGCACACTAGATGATGGTTGTCCATCAGTTATAGACCGGGTAAATTGCTTTAATATGTTTCATGGAGGAATTAGAGGGTTAAATTAGTTAATTTGGATTTTACAGCAAATAACTTGAAATGTGTAATCACTGGAATGATGCAGTGGCAAATATAAAGTAGTGATGAAGTACAATTCATCTGTAAAACCATTTGAAGTGTTCTGTGTGATCATGTGTATTAAAGCAGGTCTGCTTCAAGCTCAAGAGGTATCTCATTTGATTCTGATCTTCTTCTTTCATATACTGCCCACATTCAACTTCCTGAATATAGTGACAAATTTGTTTTGCATTGACTTGTTTAGTCAATTATGCATTAAATACTTCCACACTGATTAAAGAGTAAGAGAAAATACATCTCTTGTTGTTGCAATTTAAGGTGTTAGTTTTTAAAAACATTTTTATAAATAAAGGATTTTGTGATCTGTACCAATGGAGTACCAAAACCACCAAGAGATCCCTGATTTAAAAATTAACCAAATGACATCATGGTTGATACAGCTTTCAACAAAAGACAAGTGTCTAAAAAGTATATCAAGCTCTTTACTTATTGCTTTTATTTTAAACATTGTAAACTGGATGATCAGACATCTTCTTAATTATGATAAAAAGTTATTGTCTTTTGGGATTAATTAATGTGGTTTAACTATGATAAATCATTTGATATTATAGATGCAGAAAGTCCTGATGTTTTGAGGATCAGCTATGTTCTTTAATGATAAATCATTTCCTATTATAGATGCAGAAAGCCCTGATGTTTGGAGCCTCAGCTATCATCATTCTTACTCTTAACCAGGATATACTAAAAGAGGTAGGTATGATACAAATATGGAAGGACATACGTTCGTCCCAAAATTAGTTTCTCTTAATTTTGCCTCAACCAAATGTTATGAAACTTATACACAATACTTATTATCAGATCAGATCAAGTTCGAACTTGATTTGTGCCACTTTTACTAACTTTTCTGTTCTTGAGTTGAGCCCCTTTAAAAATGGGAAAATTACTGAATTTTTTTGTTTCCGCTTTATCTTTAGTTTACCTCAACCAAATATTATGAAACTTATACCCAATGTATATCACCAATTTACACAGATCAAGTTCAAATTTGGGTGGTGGTATTTTTACAGTTCTCTAGTTATGTCCCTTTATAATGTTGTATGCTAACAGGGACATCATCGGTGTCCCAATGACACATTGTCAATGTATTGCAATTTATATTTTAGCTTGAAGTAAAGCAGATATTTTCTTTTCCTGTGATAATTGTGGAAGCTTTGGAGAATATTACAGATATGATTGTGGTCCTTAAAAGGTAGGAAAGTATACTATATAGGACAACTCATTTATACACAAGCAATACTCAATTCTACACCCTTGAAGTTCAGATAATGGTTAGTTTATGATATTTGAAATAAATGTAGATATGATACATTTACATACCAAGCTATGATATTCATAGATGTGCAAAGTACTGATGTACATCTATCTAAATCTTTCTCAATAGATAGAACATCTACAATGGATATCCCAGGGGTCTATCCTGGGTCCTCTTTTATTTTTGATATTTATCAAGGATATCATATCTGATATACAGTCTACTATTAAGTTGTTTGCTGATGACATAAGTTTATATTTGATAGTAGATGACCCCAGAGAATCAGCAAACAACTTGAATAGAGATCTCGCAAATATCCATAGATGGTCTTCAGATTGGCTAGTGACCTTTAACCCTCAGAAAACCGAGACCATGACAATTTCACAGAAACTTCACAAACCTGATCATCCAAAACTTAACATGGACAATGTAACTGTAACTGAGATATCAACCCATAAACACCTTGGATTACATATTTCAAACGATGGCACTTGGCATAAACATATTGATGTAATAACCAAAAAGGCATACAAACGACTGAATGTTCTACAAAAATTTGAATTTGTCCTTGACTGGGGGTACTAGGTTGGTGTCCCTAGAGAGATTATATCTCAAAACGGGTTGGGAAAAGCTTAAAGATCAAAGGGAGGCCCACAGATTAATTTATTTTTACAAGATGAAAAATAATATTACTCCGGAATATTTAGTTCCAGAATCCCATGCAACCATACATAATCATAATACGAGAAACTCGTCCCTATTCCCCCCTGTTCAATCAAGAACAGCCCTGTATTCAAACTATTATTTACCGGCAACTTTAGTTCATGGAATCTCCTCCCTGAGAATGATAAGACCAGTACTTCGGTGGGGGCGTTCAGGAATTGTGTCCAGTCTCGGGTGACGAAACCTCCAAATTATTTTTACATTGGTAAGCGATTAGGTCAAATTTATCACTCAAGACTTCATATACAATGCAGTTCTCTAAATCATCATCTTTCTGTTAAAAATATAGTGGCTTTGCCACTTTGTTTATATGGTGCTATAGAAACAACAGCGCACTACTTGTTGCACTTGTTTCACATTATGCGTGAACAGCATTTTTATAATATCAATATTATACATTTATTGTCGGAAGAAATCTTGCTACACGGTTCAACAGATTTCAGCTAGTAACAAACAAAACATTGAAATATTCTTGGCAGTTCAAATATTTATACTCAGTAGCAAAAGATTTGTCATATGATAGCACACATTTTGTTCAACAAGTAATACTTATATCTTAAATAATTGTGTCCGTTCAAAATCATACACTTTATTATTGAATTTCCGATGTATATTTTTTTTTCTTCTTTCTTGTGTGTCACAACCTTATTATTATGTTTTTTTTCTTTCCATCTAGTGGAACATTGTTAATTTTTTAACATTTTACTCCTTGAGTATTACAATATGAAATGTTCTTATCAGGAAACAGATTAATATAAGCTAACAGCTTGTTTCTGGATCCTATTAATTATTTCACCTGTATTATTATCTAAATGCCTATTTGTGTACATTACTTTACCTGAATTTAATTTATAAAATATGTTTACACTAATGGATATCCTTCTCAAACATTTCACATCTGAAGCATTTCTCTTATTATTTTGATTTGCATCCACATTATTGTCTTCTTTTTTTTTTTAATTTCTATCCCATAACCATTCTTAATATAGTTATGGAACATGTATTGTGTAGTTACTTTCCCCATAGCATCATTTATTTCTGAAAGAAAAGTAATTTGTTATCTTCTTTGTTTCAGTAAAATAAAGTCTAAGGCTAGCATTAGGATCAACATGACAAGACATAATATTGTGGTAAGTATAAAGAAGAAAGATATAATAAAGTGAGTGTCCTTTAGTTAGGTAGTATAGTATAGTATGATATGTCCAGGGGTAAAAACAAAATGGCTAATTTATGATGAACAAACCAACAAGAAATTGCTTACTCAACAAATATGCCTGAAACATGGGGAAAAATATGAGTTTCAAACATAGTCCAATTCAATATTAATTTATATGTCACTTTTGAATTTTAATAATTGTAAATGTATTGACTATTTTAGGTCTCCAGATTTTAAGATAGGGCAGAATCATATGTGAATTTTACAAATTGATGTATATAATCGAAAAACATGGTTGTGAAAATGACTTGTAGAATGTATAAAACAATATTATTCATGTTTTTGCAACTATATGCCAAAAGTACATCCAAATGGCAGGAATTACAGTTTACAAATAAAGCTATCAAATTTTTTTGCAGGTATTTATTTCTACAAAACATATCACATAGCAAACTTTGCAATAAATAGAAAATAGCAAAACATTCTGAAGTTACAGTATTTCAGAATTAGACTTATAATTATGTCTATTCTGTGACAGGACAAATGGTATTAAATTATTTATTCATGAGTTAAATGACTTTAAAAACAAATGATTTTCAGAATTAGCCTACTAATAAGACTAAATTTATCTTTGATTTCAGATCTACCCTACCTTGACTCTATGGTCTGCATGTGGCAGGACTTATGGGAAGGGTTATCATGAATGGGATGGAGTTGTCTGCCTTGGTCATCAGGAAAATGAAGAAAAGGTAGGTTTTACAAGGCATTTGTGCTGGACTAAACAAAATATAAGATATGCTTGGATGAGATAGCTGCCAAACAGTCCCGAAAGTCAAAACATCTAGAGGTCAACATTCAGCTCTAACCCTGTGCTCTGCTTGCACAGTCTAACATTTTACTGACAAAGTAAAAATTGCCCTTTGGGTATTTGAAGTGGGTGTTGCTGACCTGCGAAAGGCACAGGAACATGATGTAGAGTAAAACTAGTTGTTTGGGGGATCTCAAATTCTCAAATATCACTTTTTATTGTTGAGTTGAATTACAATAGGTACACACAAAAACATACATGAACATCAATACTATTGGTTTAAAAGATGAGGAAACACAAGTACAATGGAAAAAACAATACAATGTCTAAAACACAAGTACAATGGAAAAAACAATACAATGTCTAAAACACAAGTACAATGGAAAAAACAATACAATGTCTAAAACACAAGTTCAATGGAAAAAAACAATACAATGTCTAAAACACAAGTACAATGGAAAAAACAATACAATGTCTAATAGTGTGCAATTTTTTTTATCATTGTATATTGTTTATTTGCTTACCTTGATTATTCTGTGACAGTTGATATAAAGTTTAATTATAAATAGAAACACTGATTATAGCACTTTTTTTCAGGCTGATCCTGCCAACTTCTGGAACTTTTTCTACTCCATTTTATTGACTTTGATGATCTTAGTGGCCATTAAAACAAGACTAATAGATGTGGGTGATGGAGACAGTGATATAGAGGTAGAATTTAATACTTACAGTCAAACTCTCTGAATACTTACAGTCAAACCTGTGTATAAGGGTCACCCTTGTTACCAGAGAAATCTGACCTCAATAAAGTATTGGCCTTTGAAGTTAGGTTATTAATGTCTTTAGGTATCACTACAGCTGGACAAGATTATTATGTACACGTACTAACAAAACAGGTTTTTGTTTGATATAAGTTACCTTTATAGCAGCTTTGACTGTATTATCAATTTACATTGTGTATGTAGACAGCAACCTAGCAACACTTAAAAACCACAAGATATTTAGAATGTCTGAGATGATTTTTTGTATATTTGTGCTTATGCAATGATTAGTTACCATGTTTTGTTGATGAAGATTGCCTGCTTGCAGAGAACCACTTACTTTCCACATGAAAACTGACAATCTTCAGGGGCAGATCTAGCCATTTAAAAAAGGGGAGTTCCTAACCCAGGACAAAAGGGGGGGGGGGGGGGGTTCCAACTACATGTCTCCATTCAAATGCATTTTTCGTCCCCAAAAAAAGGGGGGTTCCAACCCCTTGAACCCCCACCCCTGGATCCCCGCCTACTCTTTGTTAAAAAAAACTTACCAAAAGCATACCTATAAAAAAAATTAATGTGTTTTTCTACAGAATATTTTGCATCAGACTAATACATACACAATAATTTCATTCCATATTTTAAATGACTTGTTTGTTTAAAACAAATGCTATTAAAATATTCTTTTTTTCAGAGATCACTAAGAAGGTTAGCTCAAGAATCTCTGATGTTGATGAAAACAAAGAAATATAAGTATGATATGTCAGGGGATATATGTGCAATATGTTTGGACCAGTTCAGTCCTAAACAGGTAATTACATAGTTAGATAGTGTAGTATAGTATGATATGTCAGGGGATATATGTGCAATATGTTTGGATCAGTTCAGTCTTAAACAGGTAATTAAATAGTAAGGGGGTATAGTATAGTATGATATGTCAGGGGATATATGTGCAATATGTCTGGATCAGTTCAGTCCTAAACAGGTAATTAAATAGTTAGGGGGTATAGTATAGTATGACATGTCAGGGGATATATGTGCAATATGTTTGGATCAGTTCAGTCCTAAACAGGTAATTAAATAGTTAGGGGGGTGTAGTATAGTATGATATGTTAGGGGATATATGTGCAATATGTTTGGACCAGTTCAGTCCTAAACAGGTAATTAAATAGTAAGGTAGTGTAGTATAGTATGATATGTCAGGGGATATATGTGCAATATGTTTGGATCAGTTCAGTCCTAAACAGGTAATTAAATAGTTAGGGGGGTGTAGTATAGTATGACATGTCAGGGGATATATGTGCAATATGTTTGGATCAGTTCAGTCCTAAACAGGTAATTAAATAGTTAGGGGGGTGTAGTATAGTATGATATGTCAGGGGATATATGTGCAATATGTTTGGATCAGTTCAGTCCTAAACAGGTAATTAAATAGTTAGATAGTGTAGTATAGTAGGATATGTCAGGGGATATATGTGCAATATGTTTGGATCAGTTCAGTTCTAAACAGGTAATTAAATAGTTAGGGGGGTGTAGTATAGTATGACATGTCAGGGGATATATGTGCAATATGTTTGGACCAGTTCAGTCCTAAACAGGTAATTAGATAGTAAGGTAGTGTAGTATAGTATGATATGTCAGGGGATATATGTGCAATATGTTTGGATCAATTCAGTTCTAAACAGGTAATTAAATAGTTAGGGGGTATAGTATAGTATGACATGTCAGGGGATATATGTGCAATATGTTTGGACCAGTTCAGTCCTAAACAGGTAATTAAATAGTAAGGGGGTATAGTATAGTATGACATGTCAGGGGATATATGTGCAATATGTTTGGATCAGTTCAGTCCTAAACAGGTAATTAAATAGTTAGGGGGTATAGTATAGTATGACATGTCAGGGGATATATGTGCAATATGTTTGGATCAGTTCAGTTCTAAACAGGTAATTAAATAGTTAGGGGGGTGTAGTATAGTATGACATGTCAGGGGATATATGTGCAATATGTTTGGACCAGTTCAGTCCTAAACAGGTAATTAAATAGTTAGATAGTGTAGTATAGTATGATATGTCAGGGGATATATGTGCAATATGTTTGGATCAGTTCAGTCTTAAACAGGTAATTAAATAGTAAGGGGGTATAGTATAGTATGATATGTCAGGGGATATATGTGCAATATGTTTGGACCAGTTCAGTCCTAAACAGGTAATTAAATAGTAAGGGGGTATAGTATAGTATGATATGTCAGGGGATATATGTGCAATATGTTTGGACCAGTTCAGTCCTAAACAGGTAATTAAATAGTTAGGGGGGTGTAGTATAGTATGATATGTCAGGGGATATATGTGCAATATGTTTGGACCAGTTCAGTCCTAAACAGGTAATTAAATAGTAAGGTAGTGTAGTATAGTATGATATGTCAGGGGATATATGTGCAATATGTTTGGATCAGTTCAGTCCTAAACAGGTAATTAAATAGTTAGATAGTGTAGTATAGTATGATATGTCAGGGGATATATGTGCAATATGTTTGGATCAGTTCAGTCCTAAACAGGTAATTAAATAGTTAGATAGTGTAGTATAGTAGGATATGTCAGGGGATATATGTGCAATATGTTTGGATCAGTTCAGTTCTAAACAGGTAATTAAATAGTTAGGGGGGTGTAGTATAGTATGACATGTCAGGGGATATATGTGCAATATGTTTGGATCAGTTCAGTTCTAAACAGGTAATTAAATAGTTAGGGGGTGTAGTATAGTATGACATGTCAGGGGATATATGTGCAATATGTTTGGACCAGTTCAGTCCTAAACAGGTAATTAGATAGTAAGGTAGTGTAGTATAGTATGATATGTCAGGGGATATATGTGCAATATGTCTGGACCAGTTCAGTCCTAAACAGGTAATTAAATAGTAAGGGGGTATAGTATAGTATGACATGTCAGGGGATATATGTGCAATATGTTTGGATCAATTCAGTTCTAAACAGGTAATTAAATAGTTAGGGGGGTGTAGTATAGTATGACATGTCAGGGGATATATGTGCAATATGTTTGGATCAGTTCAGTCCTAAACAGGTAATTAAATAGTTAGGGGGTATAGTATAGTATGACATGTCAGGGGATATATGTGCAATATGTTTGGATCAGTTCAGTCCTAAACAGGTAATTAAATAGTTAGGGGGTGTAGTATAGTATGACATGTCAGGGGATATATGTGCAATATGTTTGGATCAGTTCAGTTCTAAACAGGTAATTAAATAGTTAGGGGGTGTAGTATAGTATGATATGTCAGGGGATATATGTGCAATATGTTTGGACCAGTTCAGTTCTAAACAGGTAATTAAATAGTTAGGGGGGTGTAGTATAGTATGACATGTCAGGGGATATATGTGCAATATGTTTGGATCAGTTCAGTTCTAAACAGGTAATTAAATAGTTAGGGGGGTGTAGTATAGTATGATATGTCAGGGGATATATGTGCAATATGTCTGGACCAGTTCAGTCCTAAACAGGTAATTAAATAGTTAGGGGGTGTAGTATAGTATGACATGTCAGGGGATATATGTGCAATATGTTTGGATCAGTTCAGTCCTAAACAGGTAATTAAATAGTAAGGGGCAGTCCATAACTGATTAAATATTTTGACAAAAGGAGGAATCAAATTTCTTTTCAAGTATAATAACAAACATTGAAATTCTTTGGTAACATTTTAATGATTCAAGGTATATACTTGGGTTATGGGACTTTATCAAGTTATCAAATGATGAGTATGTGAACAACAATATTTTCATGAAGAAACTTGTTTTATTCAAAATTTCATAAGTTGCAGAACTTAGTGTCTGGCAAATAAACTAATATATATGTTCTACTTACACTTGTAAACAAAGGAAGATAACTCCAGTTCACAATGTTGCCTAAATGATTCAATGCTCAATATAATGCAGTTTACAATTATGGAAACTTAAAGGAATTTTTACCCCCTGCACACATGTTCTTTGATATGAGGATTTTGAAATAGAGGACAATTAGTATGGGCATCTTCTTTAAATTTATCTAAAACTTGCTCTTACATGAAATATGTACCCAGATAAAAAGTTTGACAGAAAAAAGTTTATATTTCATTTCATATTATTTATGTTGCAATATTTGTAATTGACAGAAATTACGGGTGCTTCCATGTTCTCACGAGTTCCACACCAAATGTGTTGACCCTTGGTTGGTAAAAAACAGGACTTGTCCACTGTGTAAACTCAATATTGTTGGTAAGTTATTTTATATTCAGACCATAACTCAGATTGATTGATAATAGAATATTTTCTAATTTAGTACCATACCAGAGAGTAGAGTGAGGATATTTGAAACAGAAATCATGGGCAATATACAAACAACCAAAATTATAAAGAGAATGGAACTTCACGGATCAAAAAGTAACCATGGCCAATAAAAAAACAACAATAAAAATTAAGGGAAATAAGGAACACTTGTTTATGAGACAGAAAACAATACATAAAAACTAAACAAAAGGCATCTAAAGAGTCAACCTTCTATAAGTAACAAATGAACCACAAAAACATTAATGATTCAAAATTTTATTTTTCAGTTATTTGGTATTTTGTAAAAAAGGGGTAGGGGTTTTTTACATGTCGCGCCGTATCTCAAAAACAATTTATGATTATTAGTTAAAACTTTACACACTTCTTTGTTATATTAATCTAAAGATCTGTATACTTTTTGGTTTTGATTCAAAATTTTATTTTAGTGATATTTAGTTTTTTTGAAGAAAAAAAAGAGGCGGGGGGGGGGGGGGGGTTCATATGTCCCTCTGTATCTCAATCAAAGAGCTGAAAGCTCTGAGGAAAAATGACGCCACTGTCTCTAATATTGGGATAGTTTTTATGCAAGTCTTGATTTTCACATACCGTAATTAGTTTAACAATGCAACATGTCTCGTAAGCATGTAATTGATATTAGTATATGAGTGTGTGTGAAGTGAAGGTGCCAACTGGCTGTTTTTTTTTTAAGACAAATGAATAGGTCAAGACTACCTGAATTGTACAAATAAATACTGTAGAAAGGCTTCTATATTTCTCACTGATACATAGGCTGAATCCGGGTCCGTTCGTGCCCATTCACGTTTGCGCCAACTCATGTTCGCCCCCTTTCACTTTCACACCCTACATGTTCGCAACTAATCTTAATTGGTTTTGTGTTTAATAACTCTGTAAGCAAGTGTTTTCTTATAAGTATAATTGTTGTCATTGTCTCAAAATAAAGTGAGACAGCATTTTTTTTTTGTGTTGAATAAATCTTAATCATGTTTTGGATAGCGTATTGTTAAAGATAATAATAATCCTTTCTAAATAAAGTGGTATTTTGTCAACGTTTTATTTAGCGTTGAATAACTCTTAATCATGTTTTGGTTAGTGTATTGCTATACTTTGTTTCATTGACCTCTTTCATAATGAAGTGAGATTCTGACTAATTTTTTTTCTGTGTGTTGAATAAATTTTATCATGTTTTGGTTATAATAGTGGATTGCTATATTTTGGTTCCTATATTTTATTGTTTCGTTGTTTCAGATCAAAGGGCTTAAAAACAATTATCTTTTGTGTTTTTCCTGTAAAATCTTCAATGTTTTACTCATACCAAGCTATAAATACATTCAGTATTTACACCAAAGCAATTTAAAACAACAATCATGATTTTCCAATTATTCAACTTGAATTTGAATTAAAATTGGGCGCAAATGAGTAGAGTGCGAACGGACCTTGGGTGTGAACGTGCGAGGTGCGAAAGTGTATTGGGCGCAAACAGACCTGATACCACATAGTCTGAACCCCCTTCTCCCACAAAATATGAAGTAAATTAAAAACAAATTGTTCAGAGAACAATTGAAGTCTTTCCACTAGAAAAGATCTATTTTTATATTGAAATATGAAAAATCAGTTTAAAATGTTAGTTCCTATGGCTTTATGACGTCCTATTAACCTATGACCTTGACCTCAATTTCAAGGTCACAAACCATGGACCTTGAATCAAAATATCCTAGGTCTTTAATATGTTTGGTTAATGAGTACTACCACTTGACGCGTAATTTTAAATGTAAGATGGACAAAAACTCCCTTTTATTGTATGCGCAGCCTTTCAACCAAAATATACAAGTAAGGACATGTCGCAACTAATAATTTATGAAAAATTATTTGTCAAAATGTCATACAGTATTTGAAAAGAAGTGAAAATAAGCCAAAATCAAAATTTATAATATGACCTTGACCTTTGACATTGACCTCATTTTCATTTTTAGTACCAATGACCTCATGAAGACCCTAGGTCTCTATCAGTTATGGTTTACCAGTTGAAAATGCACATCGCTTGAATCAAATGAAAAAGGGGGAATAACTCTCATATGGAGTCCCCATAGAGCTAGGGTTCAAACGAATATTCTTATCCTAAATATGTAACGAGTAATTTGGTAAAATAAAATCTTTTACGGTTACGAAGGAGAGGTGGCCACAAGAAAAACAGTGTTTGGGGAGATAACTCTTACAACGTAATGTATTTTGTTATAATTACATTTGATATATGTTTCATTATAATACTTTATTCTGATTGGCTAACTGCACATCACATGTTATTCCTCAAGCAATTGCATCACTCAATAAAACTTTTCATTCATGATAACACGTGGTCCCACAATAAAGTGCACAGATGAATTGAATAAAAAAGTTATAAAATTCGTGTTTTCATGATCCTAGCTAAAAAAAGTAATTATAAGTATTGAATGTTTCTTTTTGTAACCTCATTGGGGTTGCAAAAGCGTTGACCGTGTGCACATTTTTAGAATGAAGCGCTTACGCTTACGCGCTTCATACAAAAAGTACTTCGGTCAACGCTTTTACACCTCAATGAGTTTACAAAAAAAAAAGCATTCAATACTTAAATGCAGTTGTAAATTTTTAAAGCAAAAAGAGTTAATACTAACTTTCACTTTTTTGGATGTTCATGTACATTTTGTATGTATTTCTTTTTCTCAACTACATGAATTTTTTGGTGTATTTTTAATGATATATATGAGTAGTTCAAATAATTATTACGTCTGGCAAGGCTTTTTAAATTTTATTCTGGGACACCTTCCTATGACCACAAGGCTATGTTAATTTTTTTCTGGGACGCCTTCTTAAGAACGTCTTAGGAAGGCGTCCCAGAAAAAAATAAAATAGCCTTGTCAGACGTCATTATTATTTGGACTAATACATGAGATATTGGATATTTTTATGCATTATTTAACCAGTTGAGTCTTTTACAGGATTGTTTGTTTAATGCTGTTTAAACATTACTGAAAAAAAACCACCTTAAATTTGCTAATTATTTGGCATGAAAGTTTGATTTATTGAGTACTCATAGTTTTCCATTTAATTTTAATAATTGTCTAATGGTTAAAACAATAGTTTCGTTGTTTACTTTTATACACAACAACATATTCACTTTGGTTTCGTTGTTTACCTAATATTCACTATGTACTTGGTAACAGTTATTAATTAATTGAATAGAAAATATTATAATAAATATTATTGGAAGCCGAATTGACGTCAAATAGGTGCCGATTTGACTAGATGCCAATTTAACCAGGTGCCGACTTGACTTGTACGTTTCAATTCCTCTGCGATCGTTTGCGGTATTTTCTTGAGAAAACCTATTTTCCATCATCAAAGAGAAGATGAAACTGCTTGAAATGATTCCCGAACGCTTCGTGATTGTTAAAATAAGTTTAATTCACTCAAAAAACAATTTTAAAACTTGCGATGTTTAAACAGGAAGTTTCAAAAGCACGTGTAAAAGAAGAAATTAACCGGTGAGAGTGGAAATCCGTACATAACATATATCACTATAGTACGACTTTTAAAGCAAAACTGTAACAGTTTCATCCTTTTGTAAAACAGTCTTTAATATACCTATCACATTAATGTTTGAAGGGTCTTAAGCTTATTCAAACCATATAAGTCGGTATGAAACACCAAAACGGAATGATAATAACCGATTACGTTTTGTAGTTTACAAAATTCTGGACTGGTTCCTGTCAAACTACAACACTTTGTTCGACTGTAGTGGAATACAAACAGAAACCAGTTAGTTTGTAAACTGGTTCCTGGCTGATTACTACACAATGCTCATGCATATTAATGATAACACAAGCACATTCCAGTTTGTATTGAAATTAGTAAATACGAAACCAAGCGCGGTAGGCAGAGAAATCAGGTCGGCAGTTATGGAACAATGACTGCGTCATTTTCCAAAAACAATATATGGTTATTACTTAAAACTTTCTCAGAAACTATTTATAATTATTGCATTTAAACTTTCACACAAGACAACAGGCGTATTATGCGCTCATGGCACAGCTGTTTATTGTCTAAATAGTCTATATTAATTATAACCTTTTATTTACAGAGACCCTACACAGTGGTTTCCTTGGTAACTAATCACTGATGCCTGTACCATAATTGGTCGTGTTGATGCTATACATTATTATACAGGGTGTTTAGTGTTTGTACTTACTGCCTTTGTGAACAGTATTTATTATTTATCAAGAACAATTGTGATCTTACAGGGCATTTATATTTTTATGGCCTATTATTTACCAAGAATTTCATGTTTGTTATACGTTAACCTTGTTTGTGCAAACAAAATACAACTTCCCAATAAGTACGGAATAGTCCTTAGGAAAATAGACTGACCCATAGTACCTCAGCATGGCAGAAAAACAGCCACCCCAATGGCCAGACTAATGAAAAAAAAAGACATACAACAATATATGTTGTTAATATAAATGCAAGAATTTTCACACATGTTACCAAAAGCATGTGATAGGAAATGAAGGTGGATTTTAAAATATCTGACATAATTATTGAAATTTTGTCTTTCATGAAAGATTACTATATAATCTCATAGTTTTCCAAGTATAAAATGTTAGTTTTTTACAAGTTTTATTTATAGTTATACACATTATTAATTGTTTAGTTTTGAGTTTTAGTTATTTATAAACTAAATTGACTGTCATTGTAGAAATGTACAATAAGTTGACTTTGTCATTGTAGAAATGTACAGTAAGTTGACTTTGTCATTGTAGAAATGTACAATAAGTTGACTTTGCCATTGTAGAAATGTACAATTAGTTAGCTTTTCCCATCACTTTGCGTCCGGCGTCCGTCGTCGTCCGTCGTTCGTCGTCGTTGTTAACTTTTACATAAATCTTCTCCTCTGAAACTACTGGGCCAAATTTAACCAAACTTGGCCACAATCATCATTGGGGTATCTAGTTTGAAAAATGTGTCCGGTGACCCGGCCAACTAACCAAGATGGCCGCCATGGCTAAAAATAGAACATAGGGGTAAAATGCAGTTTTTGGCTTATAACTCAAAAACCAAAGCATTTAGAGCAAATCTGACAGGGGTATTATTGTTCATCAGGTCAAGATCTATCTGCCCTAAAATTTTCAGATGAATCGGACATTCTGTTGTTGGGTTGCTGCCCCTGAAATGGTAATTTTAAGGAAATTTTGCTGTTTTGGGTTATTATCTTGAATATTATTATAGATAGAGATAAACTGTAAACAGCAATAATGTTCAGCAAAGTAAGATCTACAAATAAGTCAACATGACCAAAATGGTCAGTTGACCACTTTAGGAGTTATTGCCCTTTATAATCAATTTTTAACCATTTTTCGTAAATCTTAGTAATCTTTTAGAAAAATCTTCTCCTCTGCAACTACTGGACCAAATTTAACCAAACTTAGCCATAATCATCATTGGGATATGTAGTTAAAAAATGTGTCTGGTAACTCGGCCAACAAACCAAGATGGCCACCATGGCTAAAAATAGAACATGGGGGTAAAATGCAGTTTTTGGCTTATAACTCAAACACCAAAGCATTTAGAGCAAATCTGACGGGAAGTAAAATTGTTGATCAGGTCACGATCTATCTGCCCTGGAATTTTCAGATGAATCCGATAATCGGTTGTTAGGTTGCTGCCCCTGAATTGGTAATTTTGGAGGAAATTTTGCTGTTTTTTTGTTATTATCTTTAATATTATTATAGATAGAGATAAACTGTAAACAGCAATAATGTACAGCAAAGTAAGAACTAAAAATAAGTCAGTATGATCAAAATAGTCAATTGACCCCCTAAGGAGTTATTGCCCTTCATAGTCAATTTTTAACAATTTTCTTAAAATTTGAAGATTTTCAATAACATTTTCCAAAGAAAGTACTGTTATAGATAGAGATAATTGTAAGCAGCAAGAATGTTTAGTAAAGTAAGATGTACAAACACATCACCATCACCAAAACACAATTTTGTCATGAATCCATCTGTGTCCATTGTTTAATATTCACATAGACCAAGGTGAGCGACACAGGCTCTTTATAGCCTCTAGTTTAGAATCTGAAGGATTATGGGTAATTTGGATTGGTTATTCACTAGCTTATTAAAAATGAAAAAGTTACACTATAGGCCAAATAGTCCAACCTCCGTAATTGTTGTTGAATTTTATTTCTTTAGTTATTTTTTTTATTGAATATGATAGATGAAGGAATACAAATAAATGTACACATCTATATAAAATAATGTAGAAACGTCCAACTTTTGTGTCCCAAGTTAAGATTTTTTTTAAATAATTTGAAATAAAATTATTTTACATACTGATTTTGATATTAAATAAAAAAGTAACAAAAGCATTTGGCAGAAATAATGTTTTGAATTTTAAGGACTGTTTGCTTTTTAGTGCTATATGTGTGCTATATTATTCTGAGATTTAAAGAAATTGCCACTTTATTTTTTCATATAATAATTATAGATTTTTCTGTGTTTGATAACTTATTTTTATAACAATAGTATTTCAACACATACTTAGTTTATTCACCACTTTAGGTATAAATCATAGTCTATTCACCACTTTAGGTATAAATCATAGTTTATTCACCACTTTAGGTATAAATCTTAGTTTATTCACCACTTTAGGTATAAATCATAGTCTATTCACCACTTTAGGTATAAATCATAGTTTATTCACCACTTTAGGTATAAATCATAGTTTATTCACCACTTTAGGTATAAATCATAGTTTATTCACCACTTTAGGTATAAATCATAGTTTATTCACCACTTTAGGTATAAATCATCAGTTATTTTGTCTAGTTTTGATTTATTTGATTTATTTGATTAAAATTTAGTACAGTAAAAAGAATTACCTGGTACACAATTTTTTTTGGTTTATTCAACACTGCCTATACACTATACTTGTAACCTTTTAAAACACATTTTTCTTTAATTTATTTAAACAAATTTTAAACATTGCATAATATGCAAAAGAAAGTGCTGAGAAATGCTAAAAACATTAAACATGTTAAAGACATTCTTTAATATTAATGCAATAATTCTGTTTTGAACCATAATAGATGTGATGTGTGTAATCATATATACATGTTTATGTGCTATAGTTATGTCTATGTTTCATGCATGTAAATGTTTATCATTGTTATTTGTTATCATTATACATAAATAAAAAAGTATTTAACATTGTCTTATTTGATTTGTTTAAAAATAACAACAGATTTTGGTCCCATTTATCAACTCACTTAGCCCTGTGAATTTTTGTATTCAATTGTCCCCTCTATACCCAAACAAAAAAAATTGAGTAACAAATCAGGGTAACAAATGATAAACAAATCGTATGATTTCTTTGTGATTTGAAAGTGATAAAATTTCACATGCAAATGAGCTAACAAATCACAATAACAAATCACGAACAAATTGCTTACAAAGCATAAGCAAATCATAAACAAATTGCCATGAAATTGTTTTGAAATCATTTACAAATCAGAAGCAAATTGTTTTCAAATCGTTAAGAAATTGTTATCAAATCTTTAACAAATCAGAAGTAAATCATATTCCTACCTCAAGCAAATCACAAGCAAATCGTAAATAAATTGGCATCAATCATCAATTCACAGATTATAGCATTAACATCCAGATCAAAAATAAGTTCTGCCCATGAAACCCCAAAACTTTGAAGCGCAAGTGTCTTCATTTTACCTTTAATAGCTACTCCACTAATTGTAAAAAGAAGTACCATCTTTGGTTGCGATGAGGGACAAATTGTTCTTTGTGAAGTTTCTCTTACTTTTTACCCGAAATTTGAAAAAAAAACCATAGGCAACCATGTGTACTTAGTAGAATAATGTTGAATAGGTGATGGGTCTTAGTCTTGGTCCAAATCTGCTACATTGTAATATATATATAGCTTTGTCCATTTTGCCCGGGACCTGGTCAGTAAACAACAATTAAAACATTAAACTTGCCAGTGAATTTTATCTGCTGTCGCGGGAAGCTAGTCTTGAAATGTTTTGATCTGTTTACACATCTTTTACACATTTTTATTTTTTAAATTAATCCTAACATCACTAAACTATCATGATTATAACGAGATACTGAAATGCACAGTTTCTGAATTTTAAAGGTTAACATTTGAATAGTATATATATATATATTAGTTAAATATGTGAAATTATAAATATAAAGATTCCTTACCACCGTCATCTTTCATAGACTGAATAAAACTCCCCATCTTGCAACCTTCTTTGTTCAGTTAATATAGAACAGTATTTGAAATTTGAATTTGACCTCAACCGGAATTCAGAGAGATAGATAAACAAAGAAACCTGGAATGCATTAACATTTTATTCATTGTAGCAAATCATCAATGAATCACACCAAGATAGCTAAGAAAGTTAACAAATCATTTTCGAATCATTTCATATGATATTCAGTTAACAAATCATAACGAAATCACACCGTTCTAGCTAACAAAGTTAATAAATCTCTTTCAAATCATTTCATACGATATTCTAAGTAAACAAATCATAAAGAAATCACACAAAAACAGAAACAAATGGCTTACAAATCATACCAAAGAAAAAAAATCACATAGAAATCAGATTTAGGGAATTTGGAAAATTCTGATTTGTCTATGATTTGTTTAATGAATCGCAAGCAAATGGTACTATGATTTGAATACGATTTGAAAGCAATTTGTTCATTTATTTTTCTGTTTGGGTAGCTTTTCACAATTTGGTTGACTTCTTACCACTAATCTGGAACAGTTGAGCAATAGTTCAACATAAGAACAAACTATACAAATCAGTTGACTTCTTACCACTAATCTGGAACAGTTGAGTAATAGTACAACATTTACCACTAACCTAGAACAGTTGAGTAATAGTACAACATAAGAACAAACTATACAAATCAGTTGACATCTTACCACTAATCTAGAACAGTTGAGCAATAGTTCAACATAAGAACAAACTATACTAATAAGTTGAAAACTCATCAGATGGATATAAAGTAGAAAACATCTAATACATCTTACAGATTGAACGTGGAAGCCTACATATACATAAAAAAGACTGTCAGATATAATGTCTGTCTGACAGATTCTCCTGACCCTGACTTCATTTTATTAATCCATGATCAAGAATTTATGTGGTAAATTCAGTATCTCAAATACTTTAAGACAAGGTCAACTATACATGTATTTGATGTATTGAATGATTGTAACGTGTTAATGTCCAACTTGCAGGCCTTATCTGACCTTGAGTTAATTTTCGTGGTTCAGTGAACAACGTTAAGTCTGTTGTTTTGTCTTTTTTCTTGGATACTATATGCAATATGGCCTTTATATTTGGTGTATGGAATAGGTGTATTGTAAGATATTCATATCTGTCTGACAGTTTATGTTTGACCTTGGACTCATTTTCATGGTTCTGTAGCAGACAGAGTTATTAGTTAATTTTTAGCTCCCTTTGGTAAAACTCTAAATTTCATATTTGATGTATTTCATTGTTAATTAATTTACATGAAGCTTATTTAGGATATATTTGTTAAATTACATAGCTTTTGCTATTTTAATTCATTGGTTAAAGATATTTATTTATATTGTAGAGTTTAATATTTGCATCGTTGCAAATTCTTTGGTTACCTTCTGTGAGAAATTTATATATTTTATATAACTAGTTTTAGATTCATCTTTTGAATTCTCTGAGGACTGACATTCAGTCCAACTTAGGAAAGCCAATAAAAAAAAAAAAAAAAAAAAAAAAACTAAGGAAAGCCAAGCTATCCAACCAAGTATCCATTAGGTTAGTGCATTTGCGACATGCCTCCTAAGTATGGTAAATTGAAATCATATTGAATGCTCCATTTCTACACTTTTGACTTTACATAATTAAAGTTGTACTTTGTTAATTAAATTATATAATGTTTTCAGTTTTTGGTTTTCATTTACTTAGATATATTATAGCGCATCACTTTTAGCATCAGTCGTTTTCCGCACACATCAGTTTACAAACTAGAATTAACTGTGGTCCGCATCCCCGAATCTTAGGCAGAATTGTTCCTGCTACAGTTCATTGGTCAACGTTAAGTTTTCATGCTTTTTTCTGTTTATCAAATACTATTAGTAATAGGTCAACTTAAGTTGGTGCAAGGAATGAGTTCAATGTGTAGATGTCTGTTTACCATGTGTCACGACCTTGACCTCATACTCATGGATCTGTGTACATGCCTGTGGTAGGGTTTGTTTGACCATCATCTCATTTTTATGGTTCATTGGTCAAAGTTAAGTTTTCATGCTTTTAATTAGTCTGTTTATCAAATACTTTAAGCAATTGGTCAACTTAAGTTGGTGTTATTAATGAATTAAATGTATAGATGTATGTCTACCATGTATCACGACCTTGGCCTCATATTCATGGATCTGTGAACATGTCTGTCTGGTATGTTTTGTTTGACCTTGACCTCATTTTCGTGGTTCATTAGTCCATGTTAAGTTTTTGTGCCTTTTGTCTGTATATCAGATACTACATTGTATAATAAAAAATAGGGCAACTTATGAAGTTGGTGCAAGGAATGAATCTAATGTATAGATGTCTGTCTGCCATGTGTAATGACCTTGACCCTTATAATCAGTAGACATTGGTAATGTTTTTAAAGTTATGTAATACTTGCAGTAAAACCTTCATATCATAAACATTGAGCACAATCTGAATCAAGTAAAACAGGCAAAACAGTTCAGTCTGTGCACTCTTAGTTACAAAATTGAGACGTTTATAGATGATGTTAACCATCCCACGATCTTATTAATATATTTTATCCATTTGATAGACCATTAAATTTATTTGCCGCTCGTGTACCATTTTACAGTCTTTAGATGTACCTGTCCCTAGCAGAAGCATTGTGGTCAAGTTTCGTTGCATCTGATTAAAATTTAGATCTACAGTATCTCGCTAACGTCGAAGGATAATGAAATGAAGAGATTTATATCTTAATTATAATCGGGTGTTGTTGTTTACTATCGGCTGCAATAAATGTTTTCCGTTTGGTGTTATATCAATCAATTCTACTAAGGTGAAACAAATTGCTTCAGGTGAACTTCACCTTAAATTTACCTACTATCTAATTGAAACATGTGGTGATAGTTTTGATATCTAATACTTTGCAATAAACGGTTCTATATAAAACATAAACAGTAAAATAGAATTTAACAATTGCGAGAAACATGAGAAAAATATTGAAGTCTTATGCTTATTTTGTTGCGGTCATTACTATCACTATTTCCTACCATAATGCACCAGCTTGAAGTATAGGAAATGACCAATCTCTAATGCAAATCCTTGGTTTGTTGGAAGATTTCTTTTAAAACTTCGAAATCAAATATGATAATGATAATATGTAATGAGAGTCACTATCAATACATTCTTAGAGAGGAAGTCGGGGCTTGTGAGACGAGTTGCTGATTTGGGGTTATGCATTTTTTTAATATCTTTTTTTTAAAGTGTTTAGTATTAAAAGCATGCGATGGAACTATAAACGCTGTATTGCTGAGTATATCTGTTATGTTTATCCTTTTAAACCAATGTACTCTATTTAAATCGGATAAGTTTAATCATTGACTAAACAGGCACCTGTCCTAAGTCAATCAGAAATCTGATGTTCAGTAGTTGTCGTTTGTTGATGGGGGGTTCTTAAGTGTTTCTCGTTTTTTATTTAGATTTAACCGTTTGTTTTCTCGTTTGAATGGTGTTACACTTGTCATTTTTTGGGGCCCTTTATAGCTTGCTGTTTGGTCTGAGCCAAGGCTCCGTGTTGAAGACCGTACTTTTACTATGGTTTACTTTTACAAATTGTGACTTGGATAGAGAGCTGTCTCATTGGCACTCAATATCACATTTTTCTATATCTAATAACCCAAAACAATTACTCATTATCTGCGTTCAATATTTTCTACGTCTTTTAAAAACATCTCATCAACGCATATGTGAATCAAATTCAGCACCACAATATCCTAGGTTAGCAGAGGGTTGAGTGGTCGTACGTATATGTGTTAGCCCTTATGTATCTGTCGGTCTCGTGTCAAAAGCATGTTCATTTGATAGTTGTCGCCGATTGATGTCTTTTGCATTTGTTTTTCGTTTATTGTACGTCTTTATTGCACGTGGTTTTTTTTCGTTTGAATTATTTCACATTTTGTCATGTCTGTCAACTTGCATAGCCGTGTATACGGTATTAGTTTGATTATTGTTGAAGGCCGTATGGCTAACTTTAGATACTGTCACTTAATTCGGTCGCTGGTGTATAGCTGCCTCAATAGTCACCATACCTCATCTCCATATATTTATATCGTGTAATATTCCCTTTGTAATGAGAATCTATTTTGCTACGATAAACAGAGGCGAATTTAGGGGGGGCAGGGGGCCCCCCTTTTTTGGGAAAAAAATTGGTTGCTAATATAGGGAATCACTGAAGCGTGACTGGAGCGGGCCCCCTCTTAGGCAGTCAGTGGACCCCCTCTTACGAAAATGTCTGGATCCGCCACTGATAAAGACATCAGTATCATGGTTTTTATTTGATCATCAAATATATTCAAAGTGAATAAACTAGACACTAGAATAAGTGTATTTAACAAGATAATTCCTGTTGCCTTTAGCAGTGCATGTAATAAACATATCAATATATCAATAGTTTACACTTGAATATTCCCTAACCTTACATTTCCTTCCGACAAATGTTTACTGTAAACATCATGTGCTAGTCTTCGGAATTACATATACAACCTGTAAACGTACCGTTAACCTTCGAAATTTACATAAAAGGATATTGTATAGGTCAACATACAAGAAGTCCGATCAAAGAAATCGTTGATAGGTGTATGCAAACCGATAAATGGTTGATAATATCTTTATGCGAATGTTGAATGGTTGGTTTGGGGTGTAAGTATCCCCGTGCATGATAGCATTTCGGTGTACCAGCACGTACCATAGTTAAAATGTAACTACTCAGTGGCGGATCCAAGGGGTTCAGGTAGTTGGAACCCCCCTTTTGACGACGAATGCCTCTGAATGGAGACATATGGAGGGACCCCACCTTTATCCTGGGTTGGAACCCTCTTTTAAACATGGCTGAATCCGCACCTACATACATAATTTTTAAAATTTTTCCTAAAGTTGTATTTTATCGCATTGCCTTATACTTATAACACAAAAAACATATTTACAAACACACCTTTATGCCTATTAGGTTATTACATCTTAATCGCTACTAATTTGCAAGCATATTTAGCACACCAAGTTTTTAAAAGTCTTGAACTTCTTGATATAGCTGCAATTATCGATACAAACTTTTAACAAATAAATTCACTGGTCACTTTTGACATAACAGTTTCCACACTCTTCACTTGGCATCCGTTCTGTGTTGTACCAGTTTATAAACCTGTTCTCATGTTCCAGCTTGTGGGAGCAAGTTTGTTTTAAATTCTGTTATGACTTTGGATTTGAGTTGTATAAATTTACAAATTTATTCAATAAGTCGTTTTTGTTAACTTGTAAAATTATTTCCTCTATCTGATAAAATCTTTATATTTGTTCTTTCTTTAATTTAAGAATTTTATTCACTATTCTTAATTTTTATTTCATCAAAATATTTAACATTGCTGTAAGTTGAATTGCATTTTATAAGTAAAACATTTATTATACCAAATAACTAAGAAAGGAATAATCTATTGCCGAGACTGGTAGTCAATGTCAATAAACACCTCTGGTAATAGTAGAATGGTTGATTGATGTAAGCGAACTGATAAACTGTTTAAAAAGTGTTCTCAAAGAACTGGTTAAACGGCTGATTTGTGATTATCAGACAAAATGAGATGGTGATAGAATAATTGATGAGAGCTTAAACTAGTACTTTGAACACGATTTCAGTAAATGCAAATACAATGCTGCTGAGTATTGTATTTTTGATGTACTTGCATTTTTTTTCCTTTTTCGATAAATTGTGAATTTACCGTTTTATTTGTATTTTTATACGGAAACTGTATCTTATTATAATCTTCGACTTATCAGGGTTCGAGTAATTTCAAGACCTGCCATAGTTTCTGCCAACTTTACGTGTTCTTCTCCTTGTTTTCGGTGTTCACAGTATCAACTGTCACGAAAGCTATAAAGTGCACGCAGTTTAATTAAATTGAAATGTATTTCTATTGTTTTGACAGAGAATTCCAAGTTATCGTTTTTGCGAACTATAGTCTTGGCAGAGAATTTCAAGTTATCGTTTTTGCGAACTATAGTCTTGGCAGAGAATATCAAGTTATTGTTTTTGCGAACTATAGTATTAGCAGAGAATCGCGAGTTATCGTTTTTGCAAACTATAGTTTTGGCAGAGAATATCAAGTTATCGTTTTTTGCGAACTATAGTAATGGCAGAGAATATCAAGTTATCGTTTTTGCGAACTATAGTCTTGTCAGAGAATTTCAAGTTTTCGTTTTTGCGAACTATAGTCTTGGCAGAGAATCGCGAGTTATCGGTTGTGTTAACTTCACGTCTTTGTGCTGGTTGCTGTCTCATCTAAATTAACGCTCGAATCTCTGATCTTTTTGGCATCTAAGTCATAAACTGTTTTGATCTCAACTATTCACGTTAAAAAAATCCTGAACGTAAAACCGTTACCAAATAATTTATAAAAATTGTTGAAGCAAATATTTTTTCAATTCTTTTTTTGTAAAATTTTGAGTTTTGTCCTCCTCCAAAGAAAAACACACATCTGACAAACTTAACAAAGAACATCTCCCCCTTTTAAAAAAGAAGCTTGTATGTATATGTTTCGGGTTGCCGGAAAGTCACATAATGTCGTCGGACGGTTTTCCCCCAGTCAAAGTTGGCCTGCAATTTCATTAATATGCTTCCCATGTATTTCTGTGTCTTTGCTTTATAGCAATAAGCGATCCAAATGAAAGTAAATCCAAGAAAAGTGCTTAAAACGCTATAAAAACGCAGTGTTTATCTAACATGATTAATTTTCATCCATGCAAATATAGAAATGATGAAAAACATGTACATATCTATATATCTGTGTACAAATATAATAGTTAAATAAGACATTATGGAAGGACAAGTTAGATGTGTCATATTCAACCTTCGTGACTACAAAGTTTGCTGCTAGCTATTCCATCTTCCTTGTAGAATCAAGGTACCAGAGGACTACACGTAATCCTAAACTAACCAACCATATTAGAGGCCTGGGTGATGGATGGTGGTAGGTACTTAGGGTATATAAGAGTGGTGTTTGCCGCCGACAGAAGCGCAGACAGTTGATTTCGGTACAGCAAACAGGTGAATATTAAAGATTTTGTTTCTTTCTAAAATAATAGGGAGATGGAGTATAATTGCCAATGAGACAACTACCCAACATACATATAGTTCAAATGAAGCGGATTTAAGCAACTGTATATCAATTTGTTTAGCTTATATTGTTTTAGGATTTGGAATGTTTAAAAGTTCTCAAAATAAAGGTAAAACTTTGAATTATATTTGCTTTTTATTAACAACTAAAATTAATGTAGATTTTATAAATTATATCCAGAATATTTCTGCAATATAACTGACCAAGCATTGCAGCACAACCTAATTGAATTAATTATTGGTATACAAGTATATGTAAAACGAAAATATATCGGGGCACATTTGTACTTTTCTTTTTAAGAAGAAATTTTAGCATATCAGAACTACTTCTTCGGATTATATGCTCAAAACAAGCGTATAGACTTATGAAAAAGAATTGACAAAATACCCCGGTTTTAAGGTTAAGACATTATATTATACCGCTTGTTTTTCAAGTTTATTATTTGTATGTTACAGAAAATGATGAAAATAGTTATCCTAGGCCTTATGGCCGCAATGGCATATGCAGGTAAGGATTAAGAAAGTATATTTTTGTTGATTTATGATAAACAAAATCACTACAAGCACTGAACATAGGAACAGTGCTAGTTATGTGCTTTATTTAAGTTACAGCGAAATTAAATGCACTTCACAATTCTAAGAGCGTACCCTCAAAAAAACATTGTCAACCTTGGCTTCGCCGCGGTTGACAATGTTTTCACGGGGTAACAATCTCCTCTATCACCCTCTCAGCTATGTGTTATTTACATAGTGTCGATTAGATCCGTTCGCTAATGTTTGCACTATTTGAATGTATGTAGGAGTATTTTAATATACACACGACAGTTACTAAAGCAATGAATTTATCTCGAAAAAATATATATATCTTTGAGATTTTTTTTAATGTGATATGATTGCAAATGAAAAAGTAATCTAAAAGAGTTCAAAAGACTAGTATGTTAGCAGCTATAGATCATAGCACGGCCTTCAACAATGATAAAACCTGAAATACGATAAAGGGTTCATTCATCTTATAAGATATGTTCTTGATATCCAATATATTTTAATTCATATAAATAACTTGTATAGAAAATCCAATAGGTTGTGTGTTGATACTTTGATATTATTTATCAAATATTAATAATTAATTTGATTATGTTGTAGCTCCCCCTATGAGGGGTATGGGTATGGGCATGGGAATGGGAATGCCACCTATGATGATGCCACCCATGATGATGGGCGGTATGTTGCCACGTAAGTTGTCCCTCTTTGATTGTTAAAGTTTACTTTAAGTTTAAAGTATCATTTTCATTTTAAAGACCCAGAAACAAACATAACTTCTTTTGTAAGCTGGTGTCCTAAGTTGTATTAGTCTTGTACATAGTTGAGCAATTGAATGCGCGCTAGATATACTGACTAGTCTAGGTTTAGAATAAATCTCACATGGATGTTACACCTGAAAACCGTCAGACTTTGCACAATAATGTGATGTTGCTAGATAAAATTAAATTACTAAAAGGGTTTTGACCAGTGTTTCAAATTTCACATCAAACAGTATGGGGCATGTTTCATTTACGCTTGTGTTTTAATTTTTTCCTCATGTCTAGCAAGTGACGCAAAAAAAAAAACGACGTGACGTAAAAAAAAGTCTGACATTTATTGATTATGTTATTATATTTACAGCTGAAGCACTGGACATGCTGAAGGACCATACACGGTCGTATATCTCTAATTGAATATCTTATTAATTACAGCTGAAGCTTTGGACATGCTGAAGGACCTTAAACCAGACGACATCAAAGAAGCCATCAAAAATATGCCACCACAAATGAGGAGCATGATGAAGGGAATGGGTACGTTATAACATCCTCTTCTTATTGAGTTACGTCCCCTTTGTTTTTCTCATTGAGTTACGTTCTTTTCTTCATTTTATTGAGTTACACCGCCTTTCTTCTTCTTATTGAATTACGTCCCTTTTCTTCTTATCATTCTTCTCTTTTTATTGAGTTACATTCCCTTTTAATTTTTTTTAAAATGAGAGACATCCATTGAGTTACACCCTCTTTCTTCTTCCGTTTGAGTTACATTCCCTTTCTTCTTCTCGGAGAGTTACACACCTTTTTCTTCTCCTCACAGAGTTTCACACTTTTTTCTTCTAATTGAGTTACAGTGTGTAAAAAGTGTAAAAATGGTACAAAAGTACCAAAACAAATATTGTCAACTTACAAAAATCTTTTCGAATCTTTTCGAACTTTTCATTGTTGCGTTGAATGCACCTTATAAGCAAGGATGATAAATCTAGAAAATGACTCGGTTGGGATGTACTATAGATAAATAGATATAGTGGGTCAATATATTTGATTCTATTTTATTTTAGGAATCTCTGAAGATCAAATAAACGAAGCCGTCAAAAGCCTTCCAGAAGATTTAACTCCTCTTGTTGAACAAATGAAAGAAAAACTAGGTAATACATTATAGATAAGAGTCTAGAGAAAAGTCGTTCGTATCATGCAGGATAACAAAATCATAATGCAAATGAAATATAACTAATAAATAAACCTATAAAATTACAAAAAAAACGCACTAACATACAAAGAAAGAAAAAGAAAACAATACATTGCACAAACAAAATAGCAAGAAAGTAATTAAAGGAATCAATAAGAAATAAAAAATAATCCAACAAACCAACAAAGAGTGAAAAAGTGTTAGTAGGTTTAAAATTGAGAACTATTGCATTACATATGATTTTTTTAAACTTTAAAAAGAACTTAAAATAGTTGGCATGCTAAAATCTGTGTTGAGAAAGAAAGTGTGTGCCGGCTTCTTTCAGATTTTGTACTAAAACAGATTTTAAAAACTATATATCATAGTTGTTCAAGATTACCATGTGGAGTATGATTTTTGTTTCAGAAAATCACCCAGAGGAAGTAGAAAAAGTCATGGCCAAAGTTGAACGTACGTATCTCGTCAAGAGCTACAGGAATTACTAAAAGTGACAAGTCACGTGATTTCAAAGCATAATAAAACTCTTATATTTCTAATTTTTATGTTTTTATTTTCGCAATTCAATATTGTTTAAACAGATAAGAAGGATTTAAAATAGAAAAGAAATCGCGTATCATACACATAAAAATAACATTGTCGACGCTCAAGTTCAAACTCAGTTTGTTGAATAAGAAAAAAAATTACTCTTCAGACAACACAACTCTGTGTCCACACTTGTTGAATAAGAACAAGAAAGAAATAACGATGAATTAGTATACAAATACATGACAAATTAACACTATTGAGTCGGTTAAAGAACTCATCATTGCTGTATATTGATAAATAATCTGATGAGAAACCTATATTACAGTTCCAAGAGAAATGCAAGGAGACATGAAAGAATCTGCTATCGATATTCTCAAGGGACAAATGCAAGAGATGGGCATGGACATCAAAGGTTAATATACTAGTATATTATATTAGTTAGTGTTCTCGTTTGAATTGTTTTTCATTTTCATTTCGGGACATTTTATAGCTGACTATGCGGTATGGGTTTTGCTCATTGTTGAAGGCCGTACGGTGACGTCTAGTTGTTAATTTCTGTGTCATTTTGGTCTCTTGTGGAGAGTTGTCTCATTGGCAAGCATACTACGTCTTCTTCTTTTTATATTATAAGTATTTGGTAATGGTTTACTTTTACAAATTGTGACTTCAATGGAGAGTTTTTTTCATTTGTACTCA